>NC_091239.1:14693427-14703427 GCF_040958095.1 Procambarus clarkii | reverse complement strand
TACCCCACAGGCAGATACAGTACCCCACAGGCAGATACAGTACCCCACAGGTAGATACAGTACCCCACAGGTAGATACAGTACCCCACAGATAGATACAGTACCTCACTGGTAGATATAGTTAGAATTATAGGGGTGAACCCTCTTAAACCGCCGGATGGCGGGAAACGGGCATTGATGAGCACAGCTGTGATTGGCCGAGACCCGGCGAACACGGCTGTGATTGGCCCGACCTAGGGGAACGCGGCTGTGATTGGCCCAGCTTCTCTGGCGAGGGCGCCCATAGCCCCGCCCCCCGCCCAGACGGCCCGCAGACCTTTTACAAGGCGATTGTCGTTTCCAACTAGCCTTTTATCTCCCGAAATTCGTCTTGAGCAGTAATTAGCGGATAGTGTAGACGTCGGAGGTCTTCCCACCGACACCCTGAGCCTTGCAGGAGGAGCGGAGACCCTCCCAGATGCCAGGTGAGTCCTTATTTGTGAATTATTGCGATTTTCAACTGGTGGCGGAGACGCCATTGAAGTCGAGATCAGAGTCCTTGAAGATAGGGATCGGCTGTAAGGAGCTGTCTCATCCTTCACGGGTTCGAATCCCGGCTAAGACGAGACGTTTGGTCGCCTTTGCTTCCGTCCGATATTTACCCAACAGTATAGAGTTTGATAGGAGTTAGGCATATGTTCATGAATGCATATATACACTTATGCATACATTTAAACATATATACACTTATGCATACATTTATACATATGTACACTTATGCATACATTTAAACATGTACACTTATGCATACATTTATACATATATACACTTATGCATACATTTATACATATACACTTATACATACATTTATACATATACACTTATACATACATTTATATATATATATACACTTATGCATACATTTATACATATATACTTATAAATACATTTATATATATATATATATATATATATATATATATATATATATATATATATATATATATATATATATATATATATATACTTATGCATACAGTTATACATATATACATTAGGCTTCAAGTTTTTGTCCTGCCCAGTGACACAAGGAACTGAAAGTTGGTTTTAGCCAAAATAAACTCAATAGGCTCTCAATATTTTGTTCATAAATGCATTATTAGATAAGTTATCACCGAGTTATCAGTATTAAAGGAATATACAAGAAACATTTAAACGTAAAAATAATTTGAATTACGTAATACACAAAGAACAATGTTAGTGAACAATGTTATTGTTAGTGTTAGTGAACTTTGGTGTTGATGATAGCCTATGTTTATTGTTGTGTTTGTTCTGTGTTAATTGTTGTGTTTGTTCTGTGTTAATTGTTGTGTTTGTTCTGTGTTAATTGTTGTGTTTGTTCTGTGTTAATTGTTGTGTTTGTTCTGTGTTGATTGTTGTGTTTGTTCTGTGTTAATTGTTGTGTTTGTTCTGTGTTAATTGTTGTGTTTGTTCTGTGTTAATTGTTGTGTTTGTTCTGTGTTAATTGTTGTGTTTGTTCTGTGTTGATTGTTGTGTTTGTTCTGTGTTAATTGTTGTGTTTGTTCTGTGTTAATTGTTGTGTTTGTTCTGTGTTAATTGTTGTGTTTGTTCTGTGTTAATTGTTGTGTTTGTTTTGTGTTAATTGTTGTTTGTTCTGTGTTAATTGTTGTGTTTGTTCTGTGTTAATTGTTGTGTTTGTTCTTTGTTAATTGTTGTGTTTGTTCTGTGTTAATTGTTGTGTTTGTTCTTTGTTAATTGTTGTGTTTGTTCTGTGTTTATTGTTGTGTTTGTTCTGTGTTAATTGTTGTGTTTGTTCTGTGTTGATTGTTGTGTTTGTTCTTTGTTAATTGTTGTGTTTGTTCTGTGTTAATTGTTGTGTTTGTTTTGTGTTAATTGTTGTGTTTGTTCTGTGTTAATTGTTGTTTGTTCTGTGTTAATTGTTGTGTTTGTTCTGTGTTAATTGTTGTGTTTGTTCTGTGTTAATTGTTGTGTTTGTTTTGTGTTAATTGTTGTGTTTGTTCTGTGTTAATTGTTGTGTTTGTTCTGTGTTAATTGTTGTGTTTGTTGTGTTAATTGTTGTGTTTGTTGTGTTAATTGTTGTGTTTGTTCTGTGTTAATTGTTGTGTTTGTTTTGTGTTAATTGTTGTGTTTGTTTTGTGTTAATTGTTGTGTTTGTTCTGTGTTAATTGTTGTGTTTGTTTTGTGTTAATTGTTGTGTTTGTTCTGTGTTAATTGTTGTGTTAATTGTTGTGTTTGTTCTGTGTTAATTGTTGTGTTTGTTCTGTGTTAATTGTTGTGTTTGTTCTGTGTTAATTGTTGTGTTTGTTTTGTGTTAATTGTTGTGTTAATTGTTGTGTTTGTTCTGTGTTAATTGTTGTGTTTGTTGTGTTAATTGTTGTGTTTGTTCTGTGTTAATTGTTGTGTTTGTTTTGTGTTAATTGTTGTGTTTGTTCTGTGTTAATTGTTGTGTTTGTTCTGTGTTAATTGTTGTGTTTGTTTTGTGTTAATTGTTGTGTTTGTTCTGTGTTAATTGTTGTGTTTGTTTTGTGTTAATTGTTGTGTTTGTTCTGTGTTAATTGTTGTGTTTGTTTTGTGTTAATTGTTGTTTGTTGTGTTAATTGTTGTGTTTGTTCTGTGTTAATTGTTGTGTTTGTTGTGTTAATTGTTGTGTTTGTTTTGTGTTAATTGTTGTTTGTTGTGTTAATTGTTGTTTGTTCTGTGTTAATTGTTGTGTTTGTTCTGTGTTAATTGTTGTGTTTGTTCTGTGTTAATTGTTGTGTTTGTTTGTTGTGTTAATTGTTGTGTTTGTTCTGTGTTAATTGTTGTGTTTGTTTTGTGTTAATTGTTGTGTTTGTTCTGTGTTAATTGTTGTGTTTGTTCTGTGTTAATTGTTGTGTTTGTTCTTTGTTAATTGTTGTGTTTGTTCTGTGTTAATTGTTGTGTTTGTTCTGTGTTAATTGTTGTGTTTGTTCTGTGTTAATTGTTGTGTTTGTTCTGTGTTAATTGTTGTGTTTGTTCTGTGTTAATTGTTGTGTTTGTTCTGTGTTAATTGTTGTGTTTGTTCTGTGTTAATTGTTGTGTTTGTTCTGTGTTAATTGTTGTGTTTGTTCTGTGTTAATTGTTGTGTTTGTTCTGTGTTAATTGTTGTTTGTTCTGTGTTAATTTTTATGTTCTTTGTTAATTGTTATGTTTATTGTGTTAATTTTTATGTTTGTTCTGTAGTAATTGTTATGTTTATTGTGTTAATTTTTATGTTTGTTCTCTGTTAATTATTATGTTTGTTCTGTGTTAATTGTTATGTTATTTGTGTGTTATGGTGGTCTGTGTGGCTGTGTTATGCTGTCGGGTATATACACACGTACATACAGGCATATGTGTATATATATTCAGTAGAACATTATTTACTTTCCTCAGCAAAAAAAAAAAAAAAAAAAAAAAAAAAAAAAAAAAAAAAAAAAAAAAAAAAAAAAAAAAAACACGGAGTTTAGGATCACATGCCCCACTATTATGTAGATAAAGATCCATGAAGAAAATATAGGAGAATGGAAGTGGCATGAAGGGAGGGGGGTGATATTTAAATGGGTATGGGGGCATGACGGCTGAGTGGACAGTGCTCAGGATTCGTAGTCCTAAGGTTACGGGTTTCCGGAACAAATGGACTGAGTTCCTTTCACCCTGAAGCCCTCTGTTCACCTAGCAGTAAACAGGTACCTGGGAGTTAGACAGCGGCTACGGGCTGCTTCCTGGGGGGTGATGTGTAACAAAAAGGAGGCCTGGTCGAGAACCGGGCCGCGGGGACGCTAAGCCCCGTAATCATCTCAAAATAAACTCAAGATAATGGGTATAATACCCATACCCATAATTAATTGGGTATTTTCCTATTCTTTAGAATGTACTACACATATATTGTTTACACATTTTATACCTATCACAAGTCTTACTGATTATAAAATTATCTAATTTCTATAATTCTGGCCTCACATGAATGTCATCTAATTCACTACATTTTATATATATATATATATATATATATATATATATATATATATATATATATATATATATATATATATATATATATATATATATATATATATTTATTCTATAATGTTTCTTTCAGTAACTGATTTGCACTCCACAATTTTGCATGAATTAGTCCAGTCAATTGATTGATTACAATCTCTTAAATGAATAAACAATGCCTTGGACTCTTGACCTGTGCTAATACTATATTTATGTTCTTTTGTTCTCTGGTCAAGATGTTCACCTGTTTGGCCAACATAGAATTCCCTGGCCACCTACCTGGGGAATTTTGATTGAGTGTTTTTCCTATCATTCATTTTCTATCATTTTTTCTGTCATTTCAAAATTTTCTATCATTCAAATTCTATCATTCAGATTCCTGAATGCTACATTGGTATTAAATTGTTTTGATAATTTAGGAATTTCATTGAAGTTATCATGAAATGGCAGAATTTTTGTGTTCCCAGTATTGAATTCTTTCTTTTTCAAACTCAAAAAGTATGGCAAACAATTTGGTTAGCTTTATCAACAAATGACTTAGGGTGTTTTAAATTGAAACTTAGACTATATTAGTGCACTAACACTAATATATTGAACATATTATATTAGTGTTCATATTAATATGAACACTATTTGTTCATTAGTGTACTAATTTCATCATCTATAACCTCAGGAGAACATGTTATTGATGATGAGATGAGTAAAAGTGAACATAAGACCCAATATTTGTGGATTTTCTATATACAGAAAACTTGAAATTATCCTCACATTTATAAATGAACAAAATGAACACATGTAAGAATGGTAAAGATTCGTTTTGTTCTATTTCCAGTGTAAACTTTATATATATATATATATATATATATATATATATATATATATATATATATATATATATATATATATATATATATATATAATACTCAATCGAATCGAAACATACATTAATACAGGTATGCATACATAAAAACGCACAATTATACATGAATACATATCCAGTCATGGAAACTTGTATTTGTTAGTGAATTACTTTAAAACAGCGCAACAAATTTGTCCACTCAATAATACATAGACGAATACATACATATATACATTGATTCGATACCGTTTGTTATGTATTCCCTACCCCCCTCCCCCCCCCCCTCACGACCATTCTGCGTTTGACTGGCGGAATATTCGCAGAGGCTCGTGGGACTTGTAACCGGACCCCCTTCCCACATGGGACTTGTAACCGGACCCCCTTCCCACATGGGACGTGCACCAAGCCAAGTCCACAAAAATAATTACGGACGTACAGTGTGTACCAAAAATCTGTTGTCATAAAAAGATAAAATAAAAAAAAAGTGGCAAAATTCGTGAATTTTTTAAATTTATTTCCCCTATGAGAAACGGATTTTGTTTCACCTTGTATTTTATATTTTCTCTCTCTCTCTCTCTCTCTCTCTCTCTCTCTCTCTCTCTCTCTCTCTCTCTCTCTCTCTCTCTCTCTCTCTCTCTCTCTCTCTCTCTCTCTCTCTCTCTCTCTCTCTCTCTCTCTCTCTTTATCCTGCGTTTATTTTTATTCCATTGATCCGTTCGTAGTCGAGAAGGAGGAAGGGAACTGTATAGCACTGGGAAGGGGGTCAGGATAAGCATTTGGGATGGGACGGGGGAAAAGGAATGGTGCCCAACCACTTGTATGGACAGTCGGGGATTGAACTCCGACCTGCATGAAGCTAGACCGTCGCTCTATCGTGTTTGTTTCTCTTCCTGTAACGTGAATTTTATTCAATATCTTTATTTTTTGTACCCCCCCCCCCACTAACTGTTTTGCCTGAGGCGCGTAGCAGTTTGCCTGCCTATCTGTGTCCAACTAATAGCCTAATCTGCAAATTTCACCTTGTTATTATTGTATTAATTGGACAAAATTATGTAGTATTATAATACAGTTTGTTGTATTATATTGAGAAGTCACTCCTAAAGGCATTGGTAATACTTTATCCGTGTCAACAATGCGGAAATTTGATTTACTTTGTGCGTGAGGTGAAGCTCGCTAATCGCTAGGCTAGTCTCTGAGGCATGGTACTCATTAAACTCTTAAAAACTCGTTAAACAATGGGCGTTATTCGGTTAATGAGGAACCATTTACCCCCTCATGACCTGTACTACCAAAATACATCCCATTTGGGGGGGGGGGGTGTTTAGAGGTGAGGGAGTGTTGGTGAGGGAAGGGGTGAGAGAGGCGAAGGAGGGAGGGAAATTTCACAAAGGGATGTGGGAAGTGAGGTGGGATCTTGAGTTCTTGAGGGGTTATCTTGAGATGATTTCGGGGCTTTAGTGTCCCCGCGGCCCGGTCCTCGACCAGGCCTCCACCCCCAGGAAGCAGCCCGTGACAGCTGACTAACTCCCAGGTACCTATTTTACTGCTAGGTAACAGGGGCATAGGGTGAAAGAAATTCTGCCCATTATTTCTCGCCGGCGCCTGGGATCGAACCCAGGACCACAGGATCACAAATCCAGCGTGCTGTCCGCTCGGCCGACCGGCTCCCCCGTGGGATGGGGAATGAGTGTGATAAATGACCGAAATAAAACCTATCAACAACATAACTGAACTTCCCATTTTCCACAATTTAGATTAGAGTCGTAAGATTACCTACAAGAGTTACAACGATAACGACAGGAAAATAACCCTGATTTCAAATATGTAATATGTAATTTTGTAATTATTTTCACATATATAACAAGCAATTTGGTTTTGAGATAAAGAAAGCACTTCACATCTGGTATTAACAATAACAGGAAAGCTTCAGGTGATTATACTTTGGGCACGAGGTTAAATGTCATTGATATTGGTGAAACGTTATATCTGAGGCTTCGCTGCTCGGCCGACCCCACCCGTACTTGTGTAAAGGAGGAAATGTATATGTTTATCTCTCAGAATGTTTGGTAATATGTTTATTGTTTGTGATGTGTGTCTATGTGTGTATTAACACGATGTACTGAACGGGGTGAGAATAGCTTGAGCTACCTCATCCCTTTGTGTGTATTTTACCTCAATAAACTTATTTCAATTTTAACCCGTAACCCGTCCTCTGACCAAGTCCATTCCATCCAGCGGTCGACCCCCCACAGACGCATTCAGCATTTATATGCTGTTCATTAAAAACAGGATTTTCTCAAATATAAACTAATTTTATGATATATTAGCATACTGTTCATATATAGGCATAGGTTAGGTTAGGTGTTTAGGTTCTGTTGGCGATTATTTGTATTTGTAGTACGTGGGTGAAGCATTTACAGCGTTGTGGTTCGAACACAAGTCGTCAGTGAAGCACTTGTTCCGGAAGTGTTCGAACGTCATCAGTTGTGAGTCGTGTGTAAACCGTTTTTCATCCATAAACAGCGGGGGGTTGGCGGTGCATGGAATGGTCCTTGGCCTTTGTTTATAGGACAAGCTGTAATTTATATTTGAAAAATTCCTATTTTGAATGAACAGCATTTTCAAATTGATGAATGCGTCTGGGGAGGACGGCCGCTGCTTTAACCATCCTAGTGTGAGGACGGGTTGTCTGGGGAAGACGGCCGCCGCTTTAACCATCCTAGTGTGAGGACGGGTTGTCTGGGGAGGACGGCCGCTGCTTTAACCATCCTAGTGTGAGGACGGGTTGTCTGGGGAGGACGGCCGCTGCTTTAACCAGCCTAGTGTGAGGACGGGTTATCTGGGGAGGACGGCCGCTGCTTTAACCATCCTAGTGTGAGGACGGGTTGTCTGGGGAGGACGGCCGCTGCTTTAACCAGCCTAGTGTGAGGACGGGTTATCTGGGGAGGACGGCCGCTGCTTTAACCATCCTAGTGTGAGGACGGGTTGAGTTTTTTTTTTTATTCCTAAACAGGTGTGTTGCGGCTGAATTAACGAGCACGTGGCCATTGTATATTAGGACGGCTGTTCCAATAAAAAATACGTGGCTGGGGCAGGATGTATCAAACATTTACCAAACCACTTACGAAGCCGGTGCATCTTTCCTCGAGCGTGGCGACTTTGTTTACAATTGTTAAACAATTCGTGAGCCCCGAAGCACCACGAGGAGCCTCATAATAATAAATAATCGCGGGGTTGGGGACTTTTCAAACCCGTAAAATGTAAACAAAGCCGCCATGGTTAACAAAAGATGGAACGGTTTCGTCAGTAGCTCCATAAATGCCCTGGGGCCAGATTCACGAAGCAGTTACGCAAGCACTTACGAACCTCTGAGGCCAGATTCACGAAGCAGTTACGCAAGCACTTACGAACGTGTACATCTTTCCTCAATCTTTGACGGCTTTGGTTACATTTATTAAACAGTTTACCAGCATGAAAACTTGCCAATCAACTGTTGTTATTGTTATAAACAGCCTCCTGGTGCTTCGGAGCTCATTAACTGTTTAATAATTGTAAACAAAGCCGCCAAAGATTGAGAAAAAGATGGACAGGTTCGTAAGTGCTTGCGTAACTGCTTCGTGAATCTGGCCCCAGGTTCGTAAGTGCTTGCGTAACTGCTTCGTGAATCTGGCCCCAGGTTCGTAAGTGCTTGCGTAACTGCTTCGTGAATCTGGCCCCTGGTCTGTGCGTATTTTACACACTTCACTAAATTAATTTCTTACCCTTGAGCTGCACTCCCCCCCTCCCTCCCCTCCCCCCCCATGAATAACACGAAACAAATACACTTCACATTGTTTATTGTTGTTGTTGTTTTAGAGTCAGCTGCTGGGAACAAAAGTTGCAAGTAGCACGGGCTATGGCGACCCCGTAGTGGACTTTTGGCGCTCCACGTGACTACCAAACAGACGCGAACAGGACAATTTCGACGCTCGTTTCGTGCAAACGACGCAAAGTTATGGAACTCGTTTTGGCAACAGGTTGGAGGCAAAATATTGCAACTTGTACAATTTAAATATCTTTATAAATGAACACTATATAACACAATGCTGTTCAGTAAATTTTAGCTGGACCTACACTGCAACACATGACTATAAAGTATATTCACACTGAGAATTGTAGCTTGCAACAGTTGCTGTTTTAGCTTGCAACAGTAGCACTTATAGCTTGCAACAGTTGACAGTTCTAGCTTGCAACAGTAGCACTTATAGCTTGCAACAGTTGACAGTTCTAGCTTACAACAGTTGACAGTTCTAGCTTGCAACAGTTGACAGTTCTAGCTTACAACAGTTGACAGTTCTAGCTTACAACAGTTGACAGTTCTAGCTTACAACAGTTGACAGTTCTAGCTTACAACAGTTGACAGTTCTAGCTTGCAACAGTTGACAGTTCTAGCTTACAACAGTTGACAGTTCTAGCTTGCAACAGTTGACAGTTCTAGCTTGTAACAGTTGACAGTTCTAGCTTACAACAGTTGACAGTTCTAGCTTGCAACAGTTGACAGTTCTAGCTTGCAACAGTTGACAGTTCTAGCTTACAACAGTTGACAGTTCTAGCTTACAACAGTTGACAGTTCTAGCTTACAACAGTTGACAGTTCTAGCTTGTAACAGTTGACAGTTCTAGCTTGTAACAGTTGACAGTTCTAGCTTACAACAGTTGACAGTTCTATCTTGCAACAGTTGACAGTTCTAGCTTACAACAGTTGACAGTTCTAGCTTGCAACAGTTGACAGTTCTAGCTTACAACAGTTGACAGTTCTAGCTTACAACAGTTGACAGTTCTAGCTTACAACAGTTGACAGTTCTAGCTTGTAACAGTTGACAGTTCTAGCTTGTAACAGTTGACAGTTCTAGCTTACAACAGTTGACAGTTCTAGCTTGCAACAGTTGACAGTTCTATCTTGCAACAGTTGACAGTTCTAGCTTACAACAGTTGACAGTTCTAGCTTACAACAGTTGACAGTTCTAGCTTGTAACAGTTGACAGTTCTAGCTTACAACAGTTGACAGTTCTAGCTTGTAACAGTTGACAGTTCTAGCTTACAACAGTTACAGTTCTAACTTCCAACAGTCACGTAACTAA
>NC_091239.1:14683427-14688427 GCF_040958095.1 Procambarus clarkii | reverse complement strand
TGACGTGTTACGAAGTCCCTTCTCTCCAGATGTGTTACCAGGCTTTTTCTCACGATCTTCTCCATTATCTAGCATGATATACAAGTTAAGGACCCCGGCCTTGTAGTTCACAGCCTCCTGCCTATCCCCCTTTCTATGTATTTACAACGACACAAAATTCTATTCAGTGTATACGCTCCACCAGCAAGCGTAAAAAAAATACAATCTTTTAAAATACAGTAACTAGGGACAATAGAGGGGGTCAAGAGGGCAATATACTGCCTCGTTTGGGCAAGATATATCGCTGAGAGGAATTTAAGGAGACGGAGAGGTCACGCGAGCTGAAATTTAAGCGTGTTTGGGTCAGCGAGATGTTTGTTTATATCTTAAAATAGGTTGAAAAAATGGCTAGATTGGGAACTGTGAGCAGGAGGATGGGGGGGGGGGGCAGTGACGAGGGTGGTTACAGTGACGAGGATGGTGACAGTGACGAGGATGGTGACAGTGACGAGGATGGTTACAGTGACGAGGATGGTGACAGAGACGAGGATGGTGACAGTGACGAGGATGGTGACAGTGACGAGGGTGGTGACAGTGACGAGGATGGTGACAGTGACGAGGATGGTGACAGTGACGAGGGTGGTGACAGTGACGAGGATGGTTACAGTAACGAGGTTAGCAACAATAACAAGGGTGGTAACAGAGTTAATATTTTTGTTAATGGGGGGAGGGGTAATAACCCCCCTCCCCCCCTCCCCAAAACAAATTACTACCCAAATCCCCCCCCCCCCTAATATCCCCCCACTCCCCCCCCCCCTGGAGAAGGACCTCCCCACACTAGGGGTTACCTGGTAGCTCCCTAACGACCCTAGTTAATTACCATTACCAGGGGGCGTAAAGAAAAGGTGCAACAGGTGTACAAAATTAGGAAAGTTGAGGAAATTGGAAAGAGAGATCTGGAAACGTGATATAAGGTCCTGGAAATGGGAAAAAAGGCCCAGAAATGGGGAATTAAAGTCCTGGAAATGGGAATTAAAGTCCTGGAAATAGGAAATAAAGGCCTGGAAATGGGAAAGAAAGGCCTGGAAATGGGAAATAAAGTCCTGGAAATGGGAATTAAAGTCCTGGAAATAGGAAAAAGGCCTGTAAATGGGAAAGAAAGACAAGGAAATGGGAAAGAAAGACAAGGAAATGGGACAGAAAGTCCTGGAAATTGGAAAGAAAGGCCTGGAAATTGGAAAGAAAGGCCTGGAAATGGGAAAGAAAGGCCTGGAAATGGGAAATAAAGTCCTGGAAATGGAAAACAATGGTCTGGAAATGGGAAAGAAAGTCCTGGAAATGGGAAATAACGGCCTGGAAAGGGGAAAAAAGGCCTATAAATGGGAAAGAAAGGCCCAGAAATGGGAAAAAAGGCCTGGAAATGGGAAACAATGGCCTGGAAATGGGGAAAAATTGGGATTTGAAGGTAGGCAAACTGCTTACCTTTGTTGAAAGGTAAGTAGCAAGACCCTAATTGTCCAGATCTTCCAGACCCTAATTGTCCAGAACTTCCAGACCCTAATTGTCCAGAACTTCCAGACCCTAATTGTCCAAAGCTTCCAGACCCTAATTGTCCAGGACAATAATTAGTGCCATGTAACTCATGCACGAGATCAACATGCCAAAAGCCTCATCAACAGTCGAGTTGATCATTACTGATTTTCATTTGATGTCAACATTAAAAGATCGAAACATTTCACACCTTTTTTCCACAACATTTCGCTCGTATCTGTTAATGTCACATTTCTTGGGACAGAGTTTGTGGGATAGAAACAATTCTTTTTTAAATATATAGAAAATTCTGAAATAATTATTGTTCATTGTGGGAAAGTTAGATATATTGTTTGGTCATTTATTGTATATTGTTTACTCTGATCAGCTGATTAGCTCAGGTGGATGGGGTTATTATGGCGACAGGTGTGGATTAGTGACCGCAGGTGTGGATTATCTGAAACAGGTGTGTGGAGTATCTGAAACAGGTGTGTGGAGTATCTGAAACAGGTGTGTGGATTATCTGAAACAGGTGTGGATTATCTGAAACAGGTGTGTGGAGTATCTGAAACAGGTGTGTGGAGTATCTGAAACAGGTGTGTGGAGTATCTTAAACAGGTGTGTGGAGTATCTTAAACAGGTGAGTAGAGTATCTGAAACAGGTGTGGAGTATCTGAAACAGGTGTGGATTATCTGAAACAGGTGTGTGGAGTATCTGAAACAGGTGTGTGGAGTATCTGAAACAGGTGTGTGGAGTATCTGAAACAGGTGTGTGGAGTATCTGAAACAGGTGTGGAGTATCTGAAACAGGTGTGGGGTATCTGAAACAGGTGTGTGGATTATCTGAAACAGGTGTGGCTTATCTGAAACAGGTGTGTGGATTATCTGAAACAGGTGTGTGGAGTATCTTAAACAGGTGAGTAGAGTATCTGAAACAGGTGTGTGGAGTATCTGAAACAGGTGTGGAGTATCTGAAACAGGTGTGGAGTATCTGAAACAGGTGTGTGGAGTATCTGAAACAGCTGTGTGGAGTATCTGAAACAGGTGTGTGGAGTATCTTAAACAGGTGTGTGGAGTATCTTAAACAGGTGAGTAGAGTATCTGAAACAGGTGTGGAGTATCTGAAACAGGTGTGTGGATTATCTGAAACAGGTGTGGCTTATCTGAAACAGGTGTGTGGAGTATCTGAAACAGGTGTGTGGAGTATCTGAAACAGGTGTGTGGAGTATCTGAAACAGGTGTGTGGAGTATCTGAAACAGGTGTGTGGAGTATCTGAAACAGGTGTGTGGAGTATCTGAAACAGGTGTGGAGTATCTGAAACAGGTGTGTGGAGTATCTGAAACAGGTGTGTGGAGTATCTGAAACAGGTGTGGAGTATCTGAAACAGGTGTGGAGTATCTGAAACAGGTGTGTGGATTATCTGAAACAGGTGTGGCTTATCTGAAACAGGTGTGTGGAGTATCTGAAACAGGTGTGTGGAGTATCTGAAACAGGTGTGTGGAGTATCTGAAACAGGTGTGTGGAGTATCTGAAACAGGTGTGTGGAGTATCTGAAACAGGTGTGTGGAGTATCTGAAACAAGTGTGTGGCGTATCTGAAACAGGTGTGTGAAGTATCTGAAACAGGTGTGGAGTATCTGAAACAGGTGTGTGGAGTATCTAAAACAGGTGTGAAGTATCTAAACCAGGTGTGGAGTAGCGCAAACATGTGATAAGTGTGAATTAACGGGCAGATGGCGCCTTCGGCCAGTGGCGCTCCACATGTGCACATGTGGGCTGGTGTGGGTAGTGTGGGAATGGCCTTCCTGCTCCTTCCTGTTGAGTTGTTATAACCGGGTTATTGGTGCTCTCTCTCTCTCTCTCTCTCTCTCTCTCTCTCTCTCTCTCTCTCTCTCTCTCTCTCTCTCTCTCTCTCTCTCTCTCTCTCTCTCTCTCTCTCTCTCTCTCTCTTACCCAAGTGCTCTTAAGTGCTCTAAAAGAGCACTTGGGTAAAAAAGTTGTCTAGTAGGCAGAAAAAAGCTAACCAAACCCTGGAAAATAATCAAGCGTACCTTTACCTTCAAGGAAAATATTTTTGTTGTATTAATACATTAGGTACATGTGCATTTGTGCAGCTACCTTAGACTATATGAAGGGGAGTACAGTGTGTCAAAAAGCTAGCTACGTGATGCTAAAAATCCCCATCACACAGGATGGTTAGTCATACAGAGGCATGTGATAAGCAGTCTGCACTGGCAGACTCTGGGTAGATTATGAGGATATCATGAAGACAAGAGGGACTAAGATAGCAGTGGTACTAAAAGTCCCCATCTCGCAGGATGGTTAGTCATATAGATGCATGTGTTCAGTAGCTTGCACTGGCAATTTTTTTGTGCAATATGAAGATATCTTCAAGAACACGAGAGTGAATAAAGTAAGTAGTCATTCAAGTGTTTAAGTCTCTAGTCCGTCTCCACCTGGATTATTGCCAGGCAGGGATGGAGACCTCATCTCCAGGAAGACACAGCTGCTCTGGAGAACATACAACACCGGCCAATAAAAATCCTCCCAGCGCTACGTTATCTCTCGTATCAGGGACGGGTGAGGGCCACAGGGCTAAGTTATCTCACGTATCAGGAACGGTTGAGGGCCACAGGGCTAAGTCATCTCTCGTATCAGGAACGGTTGAGGGCCACAGGGCTAAGTCATCTCTCGTATCAGGAACGGTTGAGGGCCACAGGGCTAAGTCATCTCTCGTATCAGGAACGGTTGAGGGCCACAGGGCTAAGTCATCTCTCGTATCAGGGACGGGTGAGGGCCACAGGGCTAAGTCATCTCTCGTATCAGGGACGGGTGAGGGCCACAGGGCTAAGTCATCTCTCGTATCAGGAACGGTTGAGGGCCACAGGGCTAAGTCATCTCTCGTATCAGGAACGGTTGAGGGCCACAGGGCTAAGTCATCTCTCGTATCAGGGACGGGTGAGGGCCACAGGGCTAAGTCATCTCTCGTATCAGGGACGGGTGAGGGCCACAGGGCTAAGTCATCTCTCGTATCAGGGACGGGTGAGGGCCACAGGGCTAAGTCATCTCTCGTATCAGGAACGGTTGAGGGCCACAGGGCTAAGTCATCTCTCGTATCAGGGACGGGTGAGGGCCACAGGGCTAAGTCATCTCTCGTATCAGGAACGGGTGAGGGCCACAGGGCTAAGTCATCTCTCGTATCAGGAACGGTTGAGGGCCACAGGGCTAAGTCATCTCTCGTATCAGGGACGGGTGAGGGCCACAGGGCTAAGTCATCTCTCGTATCAGGGACGGGTGAGGGCCACAGGGCTAAGTCATCTCTCGTATCAGTGACGGGTGAGGGCCACAGGGCTAAGTCATCTCACGTATCAGGAACGGTTGAGGGCCACAGGGCTAAGTCATCTCTCGTATCAGGAACGGGTGAGGGCCACAGGGCTAAGTCATCTCTCGTATCAGGGACGGGTGAGGGCCACAGGGCTAAGTCATCTCTC
>NC_091239.1:14660927-14678427 GCF_040958095.1 Procambarus clarkii | reverse complement strand
GACAGTGATATGAGGACAAGGAGCTGGGATATGTGGACAAGGAGCTGGGATATGAGGACAAGGAACTAGGGTATGAGGACAAGGAGCTGGGATATGTGGACAAGGAACTGAGGTATGAGGACAAGGAGCTGGGATATGAGGACAAGGAGCTGGGATATTAGGACAAGGAGCTGGGATATGAGGACAAGGAGCTGGGATATGAGGACAAGGAGCTGGGATATGAGGACAAGGAGCTGGGATATGAGGACAAGGAGCTGGGATATGAGGTCAAGGAACTGGGATATGAGGACAGGGAACTGGGATATGAGGACAAGGAGCTGGGATATGAGGACAAGGAGCTGGAATATGAGGACAAGGAGCTGGGGTATGAGGACAAGGAGCTGGGATATGAAGACAAGGAACTGGGATATGAGGACAAGGAGCTGGGATATGAGGTCAAGGAGCTGGGATATGAGTACAAGGAGCTGGGATATGAGGACAAAGAGCTGGGATATGAGGACAAGGAGCTGGGATATGAGGACAAGGAGCTGGGATATGAGGACAAGGAGCTGGGATATAAGGACAAGGAGATGGGATGTGAGGACAAGGAGCTGGGATATATGGACAAGGAACTGGGGTATGAGGACAAGGAGCTGGGATATGAGAACAAGGAGCTGGGATATGAGAACAAGGAGCTGGGATATGAGGACAAGGAGTTGGGATATGAGGACAAGGAGCTGGGATATGAGGACAAGGAGCTGGTATATGAGGACAAGAAGGTGGTATACGAGGACAAGGAACTGAGATATAAGGACAAGGAACTGAGATATAAGGACAGGGGTGTCCTTATGTTTTTGACACCTAAACGGTGTCCAATCACCTGGAGCATCGGGGGATCGAACGCCGACCTTGCAAGCAACAATTCCCTCACTCTACCGAGCAATCCCAGTGACAATCCGCTCCTCCCCTTGAAGCACAACGCTAAACGTAGTTCAACGAGACTAATGCCTCATTTAAGAGGACTAAAATGACTCGATGGGAGCCGGAACAGAGGAGATATGATCACTACATACAAAATACTGATGGTAATAGATAAGGAGGATAGGGACAAGTAAGATACATCAATTGAAAATATATAAGGAAATGTTTATACACTGTAGGAGTGATTTTGTAATTGGAATGGAATGGAAGAAGTAGTGGAAACCTCCTCCATATATAACCTGATGTGGTTATTCAACACAGAACTTGAAATTCAAAATCAGCCAAGGGACAACCAGGCAAGGAAGCCGGGGACCAAGAGCTGGAGCTCATTCTTGTGTAATTACTTTTAGGAGAGCACGATTGGGTAAGCATAGACATGTCTCTAAGATGTCACTACTGCCACCACCACCACCACTGTCTCCACCACTACCACCATCACCACCATAACAACAACCACCACCACCACAACCACCATCACCACCACCACCACCACAACCACCAACACCACTACCACCACCACCATTACCACCACCATCACCATCACCACCCCCACCACCACAACCACCAACACCACTACCACCACCACCATTACCACCACTATCACCATCACCATCACCACCACAACCACCAACCACCACCACCACAACCACCAACAACCACCACCATTACCACCACCATCACCATCACCACCACCACCACCACAACCACCAACACCACTACCACCACCACCATTACCACCACTATCACCATCACCATCACCACCACAACCACCAACCACCACCACCACCACCACCAACCACCACCACCACCACCACAACCACCACCAACCACCACCACCACCACCTTCCTCACCACCACAACCACAACCACCACCGTCACCATCACCATCACCACCACAACCACCAACCACCACCAACACCACCAACCACCACCACCACCACCACCACCAACCACCACCACCACCACCACCACCACCAACTCTTTCCTTTAATAAATGAAAGCAAAATTCCTTCCTTTGTAAATATACGCGCGTGTGTGTGTGGGGAGGGGATAAGGGGGAAAGGGGGGACTGGTCGCCTGACCCCCCCCCTCCCCCCGCTCCCTACACCAGCCGGCTACTTTACCAAGTCACGGAACACTTACCCAGGTATATCGCGGGCTCACCATAGCCCGTGCTACTTGGAACTTTGTGTTCTAGGTAGCGAATCTTTTAACAACAACATTACCCAGGAGAAGGGGGGGGGGAAAGGAACGAATGGTAAGGTAGGAAACAAGAATGGTAAGGTAGGAAACAAGAATGGTAAGGTAGGAAACAAGAATGGTAAGGTAGGAAACAAGAATGGTAAGGTAGGAAACAAGAATGGTAAGGTAGGAAACAAGAATGGTAAGGTAGGAAACAAGGTAAAAGTACAAAAGGAATGAAGATAGTAATAAATAAAGAAATAGAGACCAAAAAAACATAAGAAATGGAAGATTAAATGTAAAAAATGCAGAATATTATAAGGATAAAATAATATATGAAAATATTAAGAACAAAATGTAGAGAAGTTGTTGACCCCAAAAAATTATAGAATGCAAAAATAACTAGAGGGAAGGAAGGATGGATAGTAGAGATGGAGGATGGGTGTGTGAGCATCGAACCATCATCCGAAAAAGGGTGAGAGGGAGACAGGATGGAACAGAAGGGGGAAGGAGAGAGAGTGATAAAGATGAAAGAGAGATGGAAGCCTAGTGGGATGGAGGAACATAGAGTGAGAGGGAGGCAGTGTGATGGAAGGAATATATAGAACTCTAATGTTGCTCAGATTATGTTAGCTGTGTGCTAGAAAGAAAACAAAAATTGGTTGAAGTTGCTCAAAGCTCAGTAAACTGTGGCACACGTGTCGCAGGTGGCACAGGTGGTCAGTTCTGTGTCGTGGGGTCTTGATGGCTTCTTTCAGGCACTGGTTATAACAATCAGGAGGGGACCCTCATAATGAATGGGTCGTGAGGGCCCCCTTGGCCTTACCTACTCACTATGCATCTCAACAACCACCTTCCCCTTGTTGGGTTGAGAGTGAGGTTGGTGGAACTCACACTGACTTTAAACCATGTCAACCCATGCCAAACCTCATTAACCCTCTCCAAGACCGCATTAACCTACTTTAAACCCATTTAATCCACTCCAAACCCCTATTAACCCACTTCATATCCCCTCAACCCACTCCAAATCCCACCAATCCACTCCAAAACCCAATTAACCCACTCCAAACCCCCTTCAACCCAATCCCACAAACCCACTCCAAAAGTGATGTTGAACATGTGCTACTTATCAACCACATCTGGGGAAGAAACGCCTTTAAACAACCAGACTATTAGAGCATTAATTTGTATAAATCACTTACAAATAAAGTTTCCAAATCTAAAATCTAATCATTTTAGATCAGTGAGACTGGATACGGTCACCATACCAGTCTTTCACTGGAAAACATTTTGAAACAATACACTGTAATGGTTTCAGTGAAGGTAAATCTTGCATAAAATACATAACATATTGGTAAGGTAGACCCAGTGGCATGGTTGGTGGCGAGTGTCAGGAGACAGGTTAAACACCTACGTGAGACTTATCCTACGATATGCAGCCCCAACTACGCGTGCCTGTCTCGAATAGGACATTAGGGAAACTTGTAACGGCATTTATAAGATTGAAAGGAGACTCATCCCATAACTTGAGGTGTGAAGAGAGGTCTATTGAGTTTGAACGAGAGAGAGAGAGAGAGAGAGAGAGAGAGAGAGAGAGAGAGAGAGAGAGAGAGAGAGAGAGAGAGAGAGAGATCACACACACACACACACGAAGACAGACAGAGAAAGAGTGATAGAGAGATCAGTTAATAAAACCACTAAGTAGATCCTTAGGGATCGAACTCAGTTCTTTAACGTACAGCACTCAAGACGAATGACAACCTTAGAAATACAGCCCTAAGACAACTCTGACAGAGCCTACGGGCTCACCATAGCCCGTGCTACTTGGAACTTTTTGTTCCAAGTAGCGAATCTTAAACAACAACAACAACACTCTGACAGAGCTCTAAGGTGTCACAACCATAGCTCAAGGAGTCTCAGTTCCTTAGTTCTAAGGAGCTCTTAAGTTGTCTCACTCATAGATCTAAGAAGTCCCAACAATAGCTCTATAGCTCTAAGACATAACTCAAAGCCACGAAACTGTGATAGAGACTATGAAGGTGACTTAGAAGCTCTAGTTTAGTGGAAGCTCTGATAGATCAGTTTAGAGGAAGCCTCGACAGATCAGTTGAGAGGAAGCCTTTGGAGATCAGTTGAGAGGAAGCATTTGGAGATCAGTTGAGAGGAATCCTCGACAGATCAGTTGAGAGGAAGCCCCAACAGGTCAGTTGAGAGGAAGCCTCAACAAATCAGTTAAGAGGAATCCTCGACAGATCAGGATACTAGAAAGGATGATTAACTGACGAACCCCGTGTTGGTTGATCAGGTGGACGGATTAATTAAAACAGGTAGACTGATTAATTAAGACAGGTGGACGGGGTAATTAAGACAGATGACGCGTTAAGATTCACTCTAGAACACCTGTAGAAAACACCGGAACCTGTTGGAACCTGTTACAGGTATTTTCTCAAATACCTGTTAGTGATATTTTTTACCTCTTAACAGGTATACCTGTTAAAATACCTCTTAACAGGTATTTGATTGATAAAGATTAAGCCACCCATTAAGAGAGAGACGGAGAGAGAGAGACGGAGAGAGAGAGAGAGAGAGAGAGAGAGTCAGTCAGACAGACAGACAAAGAGAGATAGAGACAGTAGGCTCAGACAGTAGGCTGTCAGGATAGAGACAGATAGAGCCCATTAGACTCAGGAACCTGTACACCAGTTGATTAACCATTGAGAGGCGGGACCAAAGAGCCAGAGCTCAACCCCCGCAAGCACAACTAGCTAAGAACAGTTTAACATCAACCTCTCAAAAACACACACATGCTTCAATCATCTCACTCCATCCCTGTAACACTTAATGACTTTCTCAAATACATTTTTCATATTAATGAAGTTAATATAACTTGCTTTTTCATAGTTAATAAAGTTAACATCAAGTCGTCCACTCGGTATTAAAATCTGTCACAAGCAGCTGTTTCATTTAGCTTTTGTTTGCTTTAACTGTGTTTTATTTTGCTGTTTTTTCATTAAACTGTTTTATTTGAAGACTTTTATTAAGTTTTGTTATATTTCGGTCTCAAAGTGTATTGAGGAGGATTGTTTGTAAACAATTTACTTTACTGTCAACAGTTTGAGTAAAAAAATAAATATACGAGTTCAATTTTTTTGTAAATTGAATATATTTACAGCGTTATCCTACACTAAATACATCCACAGTCTTATCTATACTGAATACATTTAAAGCGTTATCTACACTGAATGCATCTACACCACTATCCTACACTGAATGCATCTACACCACTATCCTACACTGAATGCATCTACACCACTATCCTACACTGAATGCATCTACACCACTATCCTACACTGAATACATCTACACCACTACACTAAATACATCTACCCCGCTATCCTACACTAAATACATCTACACAACTATCCTACACTAAATACATCTACACCACTACACTAAATGCATCTACACCGCTATCCTACACTTAATACATCTACACCGCTATCCTACACCAAATACATCTACCCCGCTATCCTACACTGAATACATCTACACCACTACACTAAATACATCTACCCCGCTATCCTACACTTAATACATCTACACCACTATCCTACACTGAATACATCTACACCACTATCCTACACTGAATGCATCTACACCGCTATCCTACACCAAATACATCTACCCCGCTATCCTACACTGAATACATCTACACCACTACACTAAATACATCTACCCCGCTATCCTACACTGAATGCATCTACACCACTATCCTACACTGAATACATCTACACCACTATCCTACACTGAATGCATCTACACCGCTATCCTACACTAAATACATTTACACCGCTATCCTACACTAAATACATCTACACCGCTATCCTACAGCAAATACATCTACACCACTACACTAAATACATCTACCCCGCTATCCTACACTAAATACATCTACACCGCTATCCTACACCAAATACATCTACCCCGCTATCCTACACTGAATACATCTACACCACTACACTAAATACATCTACCCCGCTATCCTACACTTAATACATCTACCCCGCTATCCTACACTGAATACATCTACACCACTACACTAAATACATCTACCCCGCTATCCTACACTTAATACATCTACCCCGCTATCCTACACTTAATACATCTACCCCGCTATCCTACACTGAATACATCTACACCGCTATCCTACACCAAATCCAGTCACCGCTTCAGTGCTAAATCCAGTATCCGGCCTGTAACCTTCACTAATCCGGAGTTCACCGTCCAAAACGGATATCTCAATTACCACGATAACTACTCTTGTTTTAATCTTCAATTTGCAATTTGTTGAATTGTTAGCCCGTGTTTGTACTTCATTGCTTCATCATATTGACTGATGCTTTGTTAGTTGCTGTCCAATGGCTGTTAGTTGCTGTCCAATGTCTTTTGCCCGAAACGCATTGCGTAATAGTGGCTTTAGGCATTGTATGTACTAGCTCTATCTATATATCAATCCATTAATGTAACATCACTTGTATGTATATACCTTACCTGAATAAACATCTGAATCTGAATCTGAATCTGAATCAATGGCAAGGGAAGATATAGTGATGAATAACCCAACACTTCAAAATGAATGTGGGGGGGAATTGTAGGACCATTCTGGACACTTATTGAGTGTGACACAGTATCTAGAGTGCTTTATTGAGTGTGACACAGTATCTAGAGTGCTTTATTGAGTGTGACACAGTATCTAGAGTGCTTTATTGAGTGTGACACAGTATCTAGAGTGCTTTATTGAGTGTGACACAGTATCTAGAGTGCTTTATTGAGTCATAACACAGCACCTAGAGTGCCTTATTGAGTCATAACACAGCACCTAGAGTGCCTTATTGAATCATAACACAGCACCTAGAGTGCTTTATTGAGTGTGACACAGCATCTAGAGTGCTTTATTGAGTGTGACACAGTATCTAGAGTGCTTTATTGAGTGTGACACAGTATCTAGAGTGCTTTATTGAGTGTGACACAGTATCTAGAGGGCTTTATTGAGTGTGACAAAGTATCTAGAGTGCTTTATTGAGTCATAACACAGCACCTAGAGTGCCTTATTGAGTCATAACACAGCACCTAGAGTGCCTTATTGAATCATAACACAGCACCTAGAGTGCCTTATTGAATCATAACACAGCACCTAGAGTGCCTTATCAAGTCATAACACAGCACCTAGAGTGCCTTATCAAGTCATAACACAGCTATGAGTTGAAGGCGCTGGATTTGAGGATAGA
Organism: Procambarus clarkii; assembly: GCF_040958095.1. NCBI lineage: Eukaryota > Metazoa > Arthropoda > Malacostraca > Decapoda > Cambaridae > Procambarus > Procambarus clarkii. The sequence goes on along the minus strand of NC_091239.1, from coordinate 14,670,997 downwards.
GTGAAGCAGCCTCCCCAATCACTTCAGCCTCCTATCCCTGAAGCTCATCTTCATCTCAACCTAACCTAACCTAACCTAACCTAACCTTCCATATGGAATAGACTCACACTAGCTTAACCCCTCCTCTGGATAGATGACCCAGCTGTTGGTTGTTTAATGTGTGTATGTCTGTTTATAAGTGAATGTATACTATATACATATATATGTATATCTTAAGTACATGTGTAATGCATTTCTGTCAGTATAATATGTATGTGTGTCTGCTCTTCCAGTACACGGTGTTATACGAACACTTGAATAATGTTGAGCAGACATGCAGTAGGAAGCAGAATCAAGCACTAGGAAGCAGAATCAAGCAGTAGGAAGCAGAATCAAGCAGTAGGAAGCAGAATCAAGCACTAGGAAGCAGAATCAAGCACAAGGAAGCAGACTCAAGCACTAGGAAGCAGAATCAAGCAATAAAAAGCAGAATCAAGCAGTAGGAAGCAGAATCAAGCAGTAGGAAGCAGAATCAAGCACTAGGAAGCAGAATCAAGCAATAGAAAGCAGAATCAAGCAATAGAAAGCAGAATCAAGCAGTAGGAAGCAGAATCAAGCACAAGGAAGCAGAATCAAGCACTAGGAAGCAGAATCAAGCAATAGAAAGCAGAATCAAGCAATAGAAAGCAGAATTAAGCACTAGGAAGCAGAATCAAGCAGTAGGAAGCAGAATCAAGCAGTATCAAGCAGTAGGAAGCAGAATCAAGCAGTATCAAGCAGTAGGAAGCACGAGACGTCCTTGTAGCTGCTATAACCTCACCTAAAACCTATCAAAGGCTTTCTCCTTAATTAATAATTCAAGATATCAGCTTAAGTGCAGCCAATCAAAGGTTAAGAACAAGGCAAGGGGGGGGGGAGTCGAACACGTTAAGAAACAGAAGCAACAATGCAAGAGAAATGAGAGGAGGTAAGGAAAGATAGAGTAAAGAGAGGAGGCATAACATGGGTGATAAGAACAGGTGAGGAGAGGATTACATGGACATTTCGAACGCAGAAAAGATTGAGTAACGTCCAAAAAAAGCAGCTGGAGGGGATAAAGTCTAGACATGGGCGATAAAATGGGATCAGTAGGAGACTCGCAAACACAAGCAGGGGAATTAGTTCGGAATTCACGTGAGAGTGAAAGAGAGAGTGTGAGAGTGAACGGGAGAATGAAAGAAAGAGAGTGAAAGAGAGAGTGTGTGTGTGTGTGTGTGTGTGAAGAGTGTACTCACCTAGTTTTGCTTGCAGGGCTTGAGCTCTGGCTCTTTGGTCCCGTCTTTCAACCGTCAATGAACTGATGTACAGATTCGTGAGCTTACTGGGCTCTGTCATATCTACATTTGAAACTGCGTATGGAGTCAGCCTCCACCACATCACTTCCTAATGCATTCCATCTGTTAACTTCTATTCTAACGTCTCTGTGGCTCATTTCGGTGCTAAGTTTCCACTTGTATCTTTTTGTTCGCGTATCACCCGTGCTAAGGAATTTATCTTTATCTACCCCTGTCAATTCCTCTGAGAATTTTATGGGTGGTGATCATGTCTCCCTTAACTTTTGGTAACTCATGCCTCTTAGTTCTGGGACTAGTCTAGTGGCATACCTCTGAACTTTTTCCAGCTTCGTCTTGTGCTTTACAATGTACGGGCTCCATGCTGGGGCCGCATACTCCAGGAGTATGTATGTGTGTGTGTGTGTGTGTGTGTGTGTGTGTGTGTGTGTGAGAGAGAGAGAGAGAGAGACAGAAAGAGAGAGAGAGAGAGAGAGAGAGAGAGAGAGAGAGAGAGAGAGAGAGAGAGAGAGAGAGAGAGAGAGAGAGAGAGAGAGAGAGAGAGAGAGAGAGAGAGAGAAGAGAGAGAGAGAGAGAGAGAGAGAGAGAGAGAGAGAGAGAGAGAGAGAGAGAGAGAGAGAGAGAGAGAGAGAGAGAGAGAGAGCATCACTGGCCACACATAACAATGGCTATCATACATGGGCTATAATACATGGCTATCCAAGCTTATCCGCCGAGATAGCCAAGCATTATTGTCTTTTGAGAGCACTACAAATCGTATCTGTACACATGAGATTACGATAGCAAATCGTAAATCTCTCTCCGCACCCCTCCAATCCCTCCGGCTTATCATCCTAGCAAGATAAAATTTGCACGATGCAGCATCATTCAATACCGAGAAAAAAAGCAATAAGCATTAAGATGCTGCTGCTTCTTAATGCTTAAAACAGACACAGATATACGAAAATAAACATAAAAGACACAGACAGAATTACCAGGCGCGGGTACTTACTTCTCTTCATCTCCACGCTGACACACACGGCTGTGAGGATGCTCATGGCCGCCAGCCTCCACATCTTCACTCTTAGCGTGAGCTCTGGTAATCCCATGGGTGCACTCAGGTCACTCATGAGTGACACTTCTGGTGGGGACTCGTCAGGGTCATTAACAGTGGTTCATTATGTCACTCGGCTGGAATTTAGGATTACAGCCGCCCTCGGAACTCAAAACAAGGTCATTGGGCAGTTAGGTCAAATGAGGTCACAAGGCCCTCAGGTCAAGACGAATTCACAGGTCTCCAATCAAGACGAATTCACAGGTCTTTCCAATCAAGATGAATTCATAGGCTTCTCCAATCAAGATGAATTCACAGGCTTTCCCAATCAAGACGAATTCACAGGACTCTTCAATCAAGATGAATTCACAGGCCTCTCCAATCAAGGCGAATTCACAGGCCTCTCCAATCAAGGCGAATTCACAGGCCTCTCCAATCAAGGCGAATTCACAGGCCTCTCCAATCAAGACGAATTCACAGGCCTCTCCAATCAAGACGAATTCACAGACCTCTTCAATCAAGATGAATTCACAGGCCTCTCCAATCAAGACGAATTCACAGGTCTCTCCAATCAAGATGAATTCACAGGCTTCTCCAATCAAGACGAATTCACAGGCCTCTCCAATCAAGGCGAATTCACAGGACTCTCCAATCAAGATGAATTCACAGGCCTCTCAAGTCAAATTAAACTCTAAAGACACACATATCAAGATTTCACAAACCACTCGGGGTCACGACTTGAGGTCAGAGGTTATTGGGCCAAAACGAGGTCGTTAAACACTCAAATGAAACGATCACAAATGCCTTCCTCAACACGCAATAATCACCGAAAACCATGAATTAACAGTGATAAAAGATTACGCTCATTCGTTGCCCATATTGCATAGTTTGCCAAATTTTCACAATCTAGAAAATCTAAATTTTCCAAATTTTCACTCAAGAGAGACCATTAGTCGGGGATCAGAAGTAGGCTCGTTTAGTAGTAACTAAACAGTTCTTTATCATTGCAGAACAGTCTTCGTTCAGTTGCAAAATTAATAAGTTATTTTTTGTTCAACTTGATATTCTGTTTTTCTCAGACAAGAAATAGGGTGGATTGTGTATTACTCTCTCGAGGAATATGGTGGATTGAGCATTAATCCATCGAGGATAATGGTGGATTGTGCATTAATCCATTGAGGATAATGGTGGATTGTGCATTAATCCATTGAGGAATATGGTGGATTATGCATTAATCCATAGAGGATAATGGATTGTGCATTACTCTCTCGAGGAATATGGTGGATTGAGCATTAATCCATCGAGGATAATGGTGGATTGTGCATTAATTCATTGAGGAATATGGTGGATTATGCATTAATCCATAGAGGATAATGGTGGATTGTGCATTAATCCATCGAGGAATATCGTGGATTGTGCATTAATCCATCGACGAGAAAGGTGGATTGTGTATTAATCCATCGAAGAAAATGGTGGATTGAGCATTAATCCATCGCGGACTATGATGGATTGTGTATTAATCCATCGAGGAATATGGTGGATTGTGTATTAATCCATCGAGGAATATGGTGGATTGTGCATTAATCCATCGAGAAAAATGGTGGATTGTGCATAAATCCATCGAGGAATATGGTGGATTGTGCATTAATCCATCGAGGAATATAGTGGATTGTGCATTAATCCATCGAGGAATATGGTGGATTGTGCATTAATCCATCGAGGAATATGGTGGATTGTTCATTAATCCATCGAGGAATATGGTGGATTGTGCTTTAATCCATCGAGGAATATGGTGGATTGTGCATTAATCCATCGAGGAATATGGTGGATTGTGCATTAATCCATCGAGGATAATGGTGGATTGTGCATAAATCCATCGAGGAAAATGGTGGATTGTGCATTAATCCATCAAGGGGTCTGCGATCCGAAGTAATCCCCTCAAGGAATCTGTTGGAATGTGAAATAATCCATATAGGATTCTAGTAAATGTAGTAATCCTTCGAGGAATTCGTTGAAATTTGTATAAATCCCTGGAGGGTTATTCGTATGCAGTAATTCCTTGAGGGGATTTAATGGAATTTGCATCGAGTGGTTTTGGTATGCGCAGTAATCCCTCGAATGTTGGAATGTGCATTAATCCAATGAGACAGCAGTCCATATATGCTCTAATCCATCGAGTGACTTGCAAACGTGTGCATTAATTAATCCCTCCAGTGACCTGGTTGTATGTGAATTAATCCCTTTGAAGGATTTGCTTCATTCAAAATGATAACGTGATAAATTGCACAAATTTGCAATTATTTGTTAACTTTGTAGTTTGATATTTGTATAGGAAAATATATTTCCTATATGAATATAGGAATTGTAGCTTCTGAAGCACTTAAGGGTGTCAAATTAGTGAACTAATTGAATATGATCAAAAGTGAATTAATACTTAAATCACTTTTCATGTTTCTGAATCACAGTAAGAAATATATATATATATATATATATATATATATATATATATATATATATATATATATATATGTCGTACCTAGTAGCCAGAACGCACTTCTCAGCCTACTATGCAAGGCCCGATTTGCCTAATAAGCCAAGTGTTCCTGAATTAATATATTTTCTGTAATTTTTTTCTTATGAAATGATAAAGCTACCCATTTTATTATGTATGAGGTCAATTTTTTTTTATTTGACTTAAAATTAACGTAGATATATGACCGAACCTAACCAACCCTACCTAACCTAACCTAACCTATCTTTATAGGTTAGGTTAGGTTAGGTAGCCGAAAAAGTTAGGTTAGGTTAGGTTAGGTAGGTTAGGTAGTCGAAAAACAATTATTTCATGAAAACTTGGCTTATTAGGCAAATCGGGCCTTACATAGTAGGCAAAGAAGTGCGTTCTGGCTACTAGGTACGGCATATATATATATATATATATATATATATATATATATATATATATATATATATATATATATATATATATATATATATATATATATATATATATATATATATATATATATATATGGGTCTGAACCCTATTATATATTGTCTCTGGGGTTCACAAGCGGGGGTTCGATCCCATCGTACAGCCTCATTATTCATAGACTCATCGCGTTCTTGTAAGTTCATTATGTATATAATGAGATTATAATCTAATAGGTATATTAGAAGCAATGTTTACTAAGATCTCTTAACTATAAGCACTGCTAACTTGGTAAGTTTAATGCATGATACTTACTCCCACCAAGTAAAACTTATAGACGTTTCTAATTAAAAAAAGTGATTTAGTAAGCACTTAAGGCTCAGGCGAGTCGGGCTCATCCCAAGACGCTGATATTTAATACGTTAATTAAATGGTCATATAAGTTATTATAGCGTATAACACTAGCAATGATGGTCACTAGATTAATTCTTTAAGAGTGGGAAAGTTTGCGCGTGAAAATCAGATTGAATTTCTTCACGAAATTTTGATTATACATCAAATAATATATGAGTCCTTGACTCACATATTCCTTCATATAGTCGTTTATATACACCATATATCCCTTCCTTCACTTGGGTTCAGTTATGACTTGATTAAGTCTTCAAGACAGGCTGTTACTTTTATCTCGTTTTCAACTGCACTTTTTTGAGTCATTCTTTGCAACACAGTACATATCCTTTCATTGATATGTTGCTAGGACACCACTTAAACGTTATTCTTCACGAGCTGTATAGATGAGCTGTATGTGTTTGTGAGAGAACGAGGGGGCCAGGCGCGGAGCGAGAGAGGTAGTGAAACGTGGTGTGTCTCTCCCGCAGACTACACGCGTACTGACTCGCTTTTCCCAAGCGACCTGTAGTCAACCCAGCCTTCAAACACCCACACCCACCCTCCACACCCACCCTCTACACCCACCACCCTCTACCAGTCACCTTACCCACCTACCACTCACAACCATAACCCAGCCAGTCACCAATCCAGTTCATAATCAACCGAACTAATCATCAAATCGACCAGCTAGATTGACTGTAGGTTAGGCAGCCAATCAGTCAGTCAGTATGCTAGCCATCATCCTATTTTAGCAGCCTTCCAGCTATCTATCCAGTCTGCTAGTTAGCCATTTTGTATATTAGCTAGCCAGCTTGCCAGTCTGCTAACTGTAAGGCTAGGCTACCACCCAGCAAAGCAGATAAAACACTATACAGTCAGTTAGCCAGATAGAACACAATATACAGACAGCCAGCCAGACACTAAACTATTCAGGCAGCCAGATAGAACACTGTTCAGGCAGCCAGATAGAACACTATACACACAGCCAGCCATATAGAACACAATATACAGACAGCCAGCCAGATACTACACTATTCAGGCAGCCAGATAGAACACTATTCAAGCAGCCAGATAGAACACAATATACAGACAGCCAGCCAGATACAACACTATTCAGGCAGCCAGATACAACACTATTCAGGCAGCCAGATACAACACTATTCAGCCAGCCAGATACAACACTATTCAGGCAGCCAGATACAACACTATTCAGGCAGCCAGATAGAACACTATTCAGGCAGCCAGATAGAACACTATTCAGGCAGCCAGATAGAACACTATTCAGGCAGCCAGATAGAACACTATTCAGGCAGCCAGATACAACACTATTCAGGCAGCCAGATAGAACACAATATACAGACAGCCAGCCAGATACAACACTATTCAGGCAGCCAGATACAACACTATTCAGGCAGCCAGATAGAACACTATTCAGGCAGCCAGATACAACACTATTCAGGCAGCCAGATAGAACACTATTCAGGCAGCCAGATAGAACACTATTCAGGCAGCCAGATACAACACTATTCAGGCAGCCAGATAGAACACTATTCAGGCAGCCAGATACAACACTATTCAGGCAGCCAGACAGAACACTACACAGCGAGCCAGATACAACACAATATACAGACAGCCAGCCCGATACAACACTATTCAGGCAGCCAGATAGAACACTATTCAGGCAGCCAGATACAACAGTATAGAGTCAGCCAGCCAGTCACTCCGCCTTATGCAAAATGTTCTTTCACGATTCTCCGTTGTTTTACACAGTTCTAGGCTGTTATACATGAAAGTTATAGCATTTTCCGCGTATATAAATGGTGAGAGAAGCTCGTTGCTGCAACAGGTACGTCCGTAAAACTGGGCTTTTAGGGAAGAGGAACTGAGAATGTTACATTAAATGGAGAGTTTAGGGTAAGTGAGTAGATCTACCTCAATGTTATGTTGAGGGTAAATGAACAAGATTAAGGTTGGGGTGCAGCTAGAGAGCCTTTTAGTGGGTAATGTTATCATCGAGAGATCCCAGAGGGGTTATTCAAACATTTATCACTATATGTAACTATGTATTTACTTTTATGTGTAGGTATCGCATCTGTTCTGCATCATTTCTTGAACCTCGTCTGGTATAAAGTATTGGTGACATGTATATTTTATATTATATATATCTGGTTTCACAAGAATGTTTCACTTGTTTAGCTAAATGAAGTTCATTCCAATGTCTGTAGGGTTCGATCCCCGTTCTACTTCAACAGATTTTCTTATTGATATCCCATGTTATGATGCTTCGTCTGGATACACAGTATCTCTATCTATCTGCAAGATAAGTGAAACTGTAAAATAGTAAAAGATAAAGATATAGACCTTATCTAAGCTCGCCTTATCTCCTTACCTGGGCCAACATATTTATTGAAGTACTGATTTTAAGTCGAGGAGTCACAATAACGTGGCTGAAGTATGTTGACCAGACCACACACTAGAAGGTGAAGGGACGACGACGTTTCGGTCCGTCCTGGACCATTCTCAAGTCGATTGAGAGAATGGTCAATCGACTTGAGAATGGTCCAGGACGGACCGAAACGTCGTCGTCCCTTCACCTTCTAGTGTGTGGTCTGGTCAACATACTGATCTTAATGGCCTATTGTACTTTGAGTAGTTTATTTAAAGAACATTTGCTGTCTGCCTTTTTTTATTATAATATAAACATTGTAGCAATTTAATATTAAATAATTGAATTTTTGAAAAGAAAATAACTGCAAGTAATTATTGTATTGAAGGTCCTATATGCAATAATATTATTTCGATTTTGACAATATTATAAAAATTGGGAAAACTAAATTAATGATATCATTTTACCCATCTCTGTCTGCAGGTTACCCTTGAGTGACCAAGTCAGTCTCTGCCTGGGTGATTCTACTAGATACTTGGTAAGTCGTGATCATGTCTCCTATGTTTCGTTTTTCCTGTAGTGTCGCTTGGCTTATTCATTAGTTTGTTATGTGTATTGGGTGTGTATACACATATCATATTTTACACATATCATATTTTATGATACATACACATATCATATTTTATGATATGTGTATGTACTCACCTATATGTGGTTGTAGGGTTAAGCGCTTGCTCTTAAGCCCTGCCTTTGGACCAGTAAATCATTGTAATGACTTTTCACCTTTTTTCACATATATATTTCAAGCTGTGTACTGATTTGTGTTGACAACTTCCTTGTAGGTTTCTTATGTAGGTCACAGATAAGTCACTCTGTGACTCATCTGTGTCTCCATTTTCCGTATATATCTCCCCTCGGTCTACTGTTCCTTACTTGAATACCTGCTTCTGTGTGCGTACGTTTGTTGCGTGTGGTGTATGTTTGTATGTGTACGCGATCGTGTTATGTTTGTGTGTGTGTGTGTGTGTGTGTATGTGTGTGCGAATGAGTGTAGGTTTATGTGAACTTGTGACGACGTGTGTATGTGTATGTGTGTACTCACCTAGTTGTTCTCAGCAAGTTGTGCGTGCGGGGGTTGAGCTTTGGCTCTTTGGTCCCGCCTCTCAACCGTCAATCAACAGTTGTACAGGTTCCTGAGCCTATTGGGCTCTATCATATCTACACTTGAAACTGTGTATGGAGTCAGCCTCCACCACATCACTGCCTAATGCATTCCACCTGTTAACTACTCTGACACTGAAAAAGTTCTTTCTAACGTCTCTGTGGCTCATTTGGGTACTCAGTTTCCACCTGTGTCCCCTTGTTCGCCTACCTTCCGTGTTAAACAGTTTATCTTTATCTATCTTGTCAATTCCTCCGAGAATTTTGTAGGTAGTAATCATGTCTCCCCTTACTTTTCTGTCTTCCAGTGTCGTAAGGTGCATTTCCCGCAGCCTTTCCTCGTAACTCATGCCTCTTAGTTCTGGGACTAGTCTAGTGGCATACCTTTGGACTTTTTCCAGCTTCGTCTTGTGCTTGACAAGGTACAGACTCCATGCTGGGGCCGCATACTCCAGGATTGGTCTTACATATGTGGTGTACAAGGTTCTGAATGATTCCTTACACAGGTTCCTGAAGGCTGTTCTGATGTTAGCCAGCCTCGCATACGCCGCTGTTGTTATTCTTTTTATGTGGGCTTCAGGAGACAGGTTTTGTGTGATATCAACTCCTAGATCTATCTCTCTGTCCGTTTCATGAAGGACTTCTTCTCCCATTCGGTATCTTGTGTCTGGCCTCCAGTTTCTAACGCCTAGTTTCATTACCTTACATTTACTCGGGTTGAACTTTAGTAGCCTTTGTTGGCCCATTCATTCAGCTTGTCTCTTATGTGGTACTGTGTCAATGGCTTTCTGGCAATCCAAAAATATGCATTCTGCCCACCCCTCTCTATCTTGCCTGATTTGTGTTGCCTGGTCATAGAAT
>NC_091239.1:14650927-14658427 GCF_040958095.1 Procambarus clarkii | reverse complement strand
GTGTAGTGTTTGTGAGAATAGTGTCGTGTTTATGAGAATAGTGTAGTGTTTGTGAGAATAGTGTAGTGTTTTATGAGAATAGTGTAGTGTTTATGAGAATAGTGTAGTGTTTGTGAGAATAGTGTAGTGTTTGTGAGAATAGTGTAGTGTTTTATGAGAATAGTGTAGTGTTTATGAGAATAGTGTAGTGTTTGTGAGAATAGTGTAGTGTTTGTGAGAATAGTGTAGTGTTTTATGAGAATAGTGTCGTGTTTTATGAGAATAGTGTAGTGTTTTATGAGAATAGTGTCGTGTTTTATGAGAATAGTGTAGTGTTTTATGAGAATAGTGTAGTGTTTGTGAGAATAGTGTAGTGTTTATGAGAATAGTGTAGTGTTTTATGAGAATAGTGTAGTGTTTGTGAGAATAGTGTAGTGTTTATGAGAATAGTGTAGTGTTTTATGAGAATAGTGTCGTGTTTTATGAGAATAGTGTCGTGTTTGTGAGAATAGTGTAGTGTTTATGAGAATAGTGTCGTGTTTGTGAGAATAGTGTAGTGTTTGTGAGAATAGTGTAGTGTTTTATGAGAATAGTGTCGTGTTTTATGAGAATAGTGTAGTGTTTTATGAGAATAGTGTCGTGTTTTATGAGAATAGTGTAGTGTTTTATGAGAATAGTGTCGTGTTTTATGAGAATAGTGTAGTGTTTTATGAGAATAGTGTCGTGTTTGTGAGAATAGTGTAGTGTTTATGAGAATAGTGTCGTGTTTTAAAGAGGTTATCTTGAGATCTTGAGATGATTTCGGGGCTTTAGTGTCCCCGCGGCCCGGTCCTCGACCAGGCCTCCACCCCCAGGAAGCAGCCCGTGACAGCTGACTAACTCCCAGGTACCTATTTACTGCTAGGTAACAGGGGCATTCAGGGTGAAAGAAACTTTGCCCATTTGTTTCTGCCTCGTGCGGGAATCGAACCCGCGCCACAGAATTACGAGTCCTGCGCGCTATCCACCAGGCTACGAGGCCCCTAAATACAAATAAAGAGATACAAATCATTAAAATATATATAAGAAATATTTTACGAAAGGTGGTGGAGGAGGACCTGGTGAAGCAATGAGCCTTGCTGAGAAAGATCAGGGCATGAGAGGAGCTGAGATGACTGCGATCCTGATAAGATCTGAGGCGATTACGATCCTGATATGAGCTGAGGCGATTGCGATCGTGATTTGAGCTGACACCAAACAGATTACCGTCTGAGCCACACCCAAACCAGCACTACAACTAGACAAGACAGGAATACCTACCTGTCCCGCTCGGAATTATCGACCCAGAAGCCATTACTGAATGTCCTTATACAAGTGGACTCTTTCACTCAAGCACTAGTTCTTGGTGTAATATCAGACGCTTGAATAAAATGTCTCGAGTGGTGGCGGAATGGGTGGAGATTGCGCCATAAAGACCGTCCTTGTGGGCATTAATGCTGCTCGTAGAGGCACCCAACAGTATGACAACAGTATGACAACGGCATGAGAAGGGGTGGTTATACCTGTTGAGGCTGTTGGAGAGCTCGAGGTGTCCACTCACGTCATTTTGGGTTCACATCTTCAGTGCTTCAAGGTTATGTTATTTGTGCTTACGCTCACACACACACGAGAGAGAGAGAGAGAGACAGAGAGAGTGAGAGAGAGAGAGAGAGAGAGAGAGAGAGAGAGAGAGAGAGAGAGAGAGAGAGAGAGAGAGAGAGAGAGAGAGAGAGAGAGAGAGAGAGAGAGACAGAGAGAGACAGAGAGAGAGAGAGAGAGAGAGAGAGAGAGAGAGAGAGAGAGAGAGAGAGAGAGAGAGAGAGAGAGAGAGAGAGAGACAGAGAGAGACAGAGAGAGAGAGAGACAGACAGACAGACAGACAGACAGACAGACAGAAAGAAAGAAAGAGAGAGAGGCAGAGAGAGACAGACAGACAGACAGACAGACAGACAGAGATTGCAGTATCAACTTAGCAACGGGAAACAGTGAGTCAGGTGCTGTGGAAGGGAAAAATGTGGCAAGATTCCAACGATATAAATCTTTCTCACGTTTCGTGGTGATTTGTGACTTCCTCGTCAAAAAGCTGTGTTTACACTTACGTTTAGACTCGGAATTGTGGCATTACCTCGAACGCTTCACCCTGATTGCCTCGGGGCGGTAACAAAGTCGTGTAATAAGTGTTAGTTTTGCTTCACCAAAGTTAGCTGGTGTTTGAGAAGCTAATTTGATTGCTTTAAATAAAATTCATGTTTTGGGTGTTGGGAGAATTTTTTCCAATTCTGGTAATGAATCTGTGATTCTGTGAGTATTTAAGTCCATGAGTTTATATGATTGGGAGTTTGTAAGTTTGTGAGGACGTGAGTTTGTGAGTCTGAACGGCCATGAGTAAGTAAGTAAATCATTGTGTTCTTAAATCTTAGCCTTTGTGGGTAAGTTTGTAAACCCTTGGGTCTGTTATCACTCCAGCGCCTGAACGGCTTTGGCAATTTTCTTGAAAATTAAGATATTCCTTCACTGCCAAGTTCAGTGGCTGACTATACAGCCAAGTAGTTTCTTCAGAATGTTTCAGCAACTTCTGAACAACTAGTTGTTTCAGTAATTTCTATTTGCCTACACCCAGCATGAATATATTTTTTAGTATGCTAGAGGGGCCTGACGGCTGAGTGGACAGCGCTCGGGATTCGTAGTCCTGAGGTTTTGGGTTCGATCCCCGGTGGAGGCGGAAAGAAATGGGCACAGTTTCTTTCATCCTGATACTAATGTTCACCTAGCAGTAAATAGGTACCTGGGAGTTAGACAGCTGCTACGGGATGCTTCCTGGGGGTGTGTACCGAAATGGAAGCCTGGCCGAGGACCGGGCCGCGGGGACGCTAAGCCCCGAAATCATCTCAAGATAAGAAGATGGCCTCAAAAGAGCTTTTTAAAGTCTATTAATCTGTGAGCTTCTTAGCTCACTAATCTGTACAACTATCGATCCCTCGATTGTTTCAAGCGCGGGTTGGACATGTATATGAGTGGGATTGGGTGGTTATAGATAGGAGCTGCCTCGTATGGGCCAATAGGCCTTCTGCAGTTGCCTTTGTTCTTATGTTCTTATATTCTTAACTATGTTAGTTTATTGGTATATGTAAACTTCTAAATTCTTGAGAATTTAGGTACCTGGGTGTTAGTCAGCTGTCACGGGCTGCTTCCTGGGGGTGGAGGCCTGGTCGAGGACTGGGCCGCGGGGACACTAAAGCCCCGAAATCATCTCAAGATAACCTCAAGATAGTATATATGTCTTTAATTCTCAAGAATTAAAGGTCTTCTTTAGTCAGTGAGTTTCTTAACTCTGTTTCTTTTAACGGCACAACAGTGTTATGTTAATTAAACAATTAAATTAAACTAATTAGTATAATTAGACGGTGATCCATATTGAACGAAACGGAAGGACAATTTACATAAAAAAATTAATTTATTCTTAAAATTGAAGAAGCTATTGCTATTACATAATAAAAATTGTATCAAATATTCCTGATAAATATCCAAAACTCCCTTTGGCCGCACTTGAGATCAGGGATATCAGGAGCATGTCTCACCCGGAAGGTCAGTCTGTGTGTCGCAATTGTGGAGCATTCTCAACCTTGGAAGTTGAGTCTCGAGCATAATTGAGCATTAATCAAATGAAAATCCCCCAGTCTGGAGGACTTTCACGTATTCAATAGCCCTTTAGCTGACAATTCACGCGGATTTATCGAGCAGAAACTAATTTATTTCTGCCAGCATTTATTTGCATTCCTGTGCTGAGTACCGGCACAATGGCATGAAAATGATTCTGTTTTTATTGATAATTATAGGAAGTAGCTGTTGACACGCATGCGGGCCAGCAGACAAGAAGAAAATGACATAGGCAGACCTAGGTAGGCAGAGATAGGTGAAAAAACAGGCAGACAGCCATACAAGCAGATCTAGGTGGACAGAGATAGGTGAAAAAACAGGCAGACAGCCATACAAGCAGACCTAGGTGGGCAGAGATAGGTGAAAAAACAGGCAGACAGCCATACAAGCAGACCTAGATAGGCAAAGATAGGTGATAAAAAACAGGCAGACAGCCATACAAGCAGACCTAGATAGGCAGAGATAGGTGAAAAAAAACAGGCAGACAGCCATACAAGCAGACCTAGATAGGCAGAGATAGGTGAAAAAAAACAGGCAGACAGCCATACAAGCAGACCTAAGTAGGCAAATAAACAAACACACACCCATACAGGAAGTTATATCAACAAACAGGGAAGCAAGCAGAGAGATAGACGAACTGACAGACAGACAGACAAGACGATAGACATGCAGACACGCCACCACCCTTGCATGCAAGCCTGGGGGACCTCCGCTCAATACAAATAACAATCCAGTTCCAGGTCACTATGATGGCTGGGAGTCGATTCTTCACTTGTTCATGAGTAACGAGGTTGGGGGAAGGCATGGTCCAGGTTCGAACACATGGGGAGAAAGAGCGGGTGTTCGGTTCACGTTCAGTCCTGGCGAGGTTTCGAACACAGACGGAGGGGAATAGCGAGTTCGAAATACAGGCTTTTTAATTTCACGTCCAAGTCTTGGCAATTAATTCAGGCCAGCAACACTGTTAGTTAACCCACGTATTCATTCATGTATACATGAATACACACATTCATACATGCATACATACGTATACAAGCCATGGAACTATAGTGTTACTTGCTCTTAAAGCTGATCCTCTTGACTGTTCCTCAAGGAGATACGAACATACTAACATAACAATATAAAAAAAAACACAGTAGGATAATTGGTCCATACGAGGCAGCTGCTATTGGTCCATACGAGGCAGCTGCTATTGGTCCATACGAGGCAGCTGCTATTGGTCCATACGAGGCAGCTGCTATTGGTCCATACGAGGCAGCTGCTATTGGTCCATACGAGGCAGCTGCTATTGGTCCATACGAGGCAGCTGCTATTGGTCCATACGAGGCAGCTGCTATTGGTCCATACGAGGCAGCTGCTATTGGTCCATACGAGGCAGCTGCTATTGGCCCATGCGAGGCAGCTCCTATTGGTCCATACGAGGCAGCTACTATTGGTCCATGCGAGGCAGCTCCTATTGGTCCATACGAGGCAGCTGCTATTGGTCCATGCGAGGCAGCTGCTATTGGTCCATACGAGGCAGCTGCTATTGGTCCATACGAGGCAGCTGCTATTGGTCCATACGAGGCAGCTGCTATTGGTCCATACGAGGCAGCTGCTATTGGTCCATACGAGGCAGTCACCCCCAAAGTGAGGCACTTGTCATCCCACAGTGTGGCACTTGTCACCTCAGAGTGTGGCACTTGTCACCTCAGAGTGTGGCACTTGTCACCTCAGAGTGTGGCACTTGTCACCTCAGAGTGTGGCACTTGTCAGCACTTGTCAAGAGAGGTGAGGTCACCAACCCGGGGTTGGTGTTAATGGGTAATTACTCAACCATTTGACTCATCCCTCGGTCATTAGTGCTGCCCAGGCGTTACAAAAATGGTAATTGATACGATAGTGAGAACACACACACAGTGGTCTCTGTCACCCCTCCTCACTCTGACACTCGCGCGGCTCTTCTGGCAAGTAAGCAAGGGCTTACTTGTGAAGCAAGCAAGTAAGTAATCAAGGACTTACTTGTGAAGCAAGGAAGTAAGTAATCAAGGACTTACTTGTGAAGCAAGCAAGTAAGTAATCAAGGACTTACTTGTGAAGCAAGGAAGTAAGTAATCAAGGACTTACTTGTGAAGCAAGCAAGTAAGTAATCAAGGACTTACTTGTGAAGCAAGGAAGTAAGTAATCAAGGACTTACTTGTGAAGCAAGGAAGTAAGTAAGCAAGGGCTTACTTGTGAAGCAAGCAAGTAAGTAAGCAAGGACTTACTTGTGAAGGAAGCAAGCAAGTAATCAAGGGCTTACTTGTGAAGGAAGCAAGCAAGTAAGCAAGGGCTTACTTGTGAAGGAAGCAAGCAAGTAATCAAGGGCTTACTTGTGAAGGAAGCAAGTAAGTAATCAAGGGCTTACTTGTGAAGTAAGCTAGCAAGTAAGTAAGCAAGGGCTTACTTGTGAAGTAAGCAAGCAAGTAATCAAGGGCTTACTTGTGAAGTAAGCTAGCAAGCAAGTAATCAAGGGCTTACTTGTGAAGGAAGCAAGCAAGTAATCAAGGGCTTACTTGTGAAGTAAGCTAGCAAGCAAGTAATCAAGGGCTTACTTGTGAAGGAAGCAAGCAAGTAATCAAGGGCTTACTTGTGAAGGAAGCAAGCAAGCAAGTAATCAAGGGCTTACTTGTGAAGTAAGCTAGCAAGCAAGTAATCAAGGGCTTACTTGTGAAGGAAGCAAGCAAGTAAGCAAGGGCTTACTTGTGAAGTAAGCTAGCAAGTAAGCAAGGACTTGTGAAGCAAGCAAAGGGCTTACTTGTGAAGCAAGCAAAGGACTTACTTGTCAAGCAAGCAAAGGCCTTACTTGTCAAGCAAGCAAAGGACTTACTTGTCAAGCAAGTAAAGGACTTACTTGTCAAGCAAGCAAAGGACTTACTTGTCAAGCAAGCAAAGGCCTTACTTGTCAAGCAAGCAAAGGACTTACTTGTCAAGCAAGCAAAGGACTTACTTGTCAAGCAAGAAAAGGGCTTACTTGGGAGGCAAGAAAAGGGTTTACTTGTCAAGCAAGCAAAGGACTTACTTGTCAAGCAAGCAAAGGACTTACTTGTCAAGCAAGCAAAGGACTTAGTTGTCAAGCAAGCAAAGGACTTACTTGTCAAGCAAGCAAAGGACTTACTTTTCAAGCAAGCAAGTAAGCAAGCAAGCAAGCAGCTTTGGTGCTGTTCAGGGGCCCTCCTTCACACTCACTCCGTGACACATATACATACATATGCACGCGTACATACATGCATACATTCATTTATTCATAAATGCAAAAACATCCACATATTCACATGAGGTAGAACTAACCTAACAGTGCTCACATAACTGTGACTACGAGGGAGTGTGATCCAGCGGTTTCGTAATATTTCGGTTCAGTTTAACGCCCTCAATGAAATATTTTTTGTATTATATTTTAGTAAGGAAATTTTATTAATGATGAATGCTATCTTATCTTGAGGTTATCTTGAGATGATTTCGGGGCTTTAGTGTCCCCGCGGCCCGGTCCTCGACCAGGCCTCCACCCCCAGGAAGCAGCCCGTGACAGCTGACTAACACCCAGGTACCTATTTTACTGCTAGGTAACAGGGGCATAGGGTGAAAGAAACTCTGCCCATTGTTTCTCGCCGGTGCCTGGGATCGAACCCAGGACCACAGGATCACATGTCCAGCGTGCTGTCCGCTCGGCCGACCGGCTCCCATTCCACGGTCTCTGTGGAATGTTCTCTATGGCATACCTTCTCTTACCCATACCTCCCCTTCCCTTCCCTTCCCTTCCCCTTCCCTTCCCTTCCCTTCCCTTTCCTTCCCTTCCCTTCCCTTCCCTTCCCTTCCCTTCCCTTTCCT
>NC_091239.1:14643427-14645927 GCF_040958095.1 Procambarus clarkii | reverse complement strand
TGTGTGTGTGTGTGTGTGTGTGTGTGTGTGTGTGTGTGTGTGTGTGTGTGTGTGTGTGTGTGTGTGTGTGTGTGTGTGTGTGTATTCACCTAGTTGTGTTTGCGGGGGTTGAGCTATGCTCTTTCGGCCCGCCTCTCAACTGTCAATCAACTGTTTACTAACTACTTTTTTTTTCTCCACACCACACACACACACACACCAGGAAGCAGCCCGTGACAGCTGACTAACTCCCAGGTACCTATTTACTGCTAGGTAACAGGGGCATTCAGGGTAAAAGAAACTTAGCCCATGTGTTTCTGCCTGGTGCGGGAATCTAACCCGCGCCACAGAATTACGAGTCCTGCGCGCTCTTCCACCAGGCTATGAGGCCCCTCGTGTGTGTGTGTGTGTGTGTGTGTGTGTACTCACCTCACCTAATTGTGCTTGCGGGGGTTGAGCTCCTGCTCTCTGGTCCCGGCTCTCATATGTCAACCTCAAACTTAGCCAAACACACAACGAAACTGCCACGTTGCTACAACGTTCGAACAACGTTTAACACCTAACAAGTTGTAATAACCAATATAGTAAGTTGTAACGAGGGAATCATATGGACCGTTACGTTGAGCCTATTGGGCTCTATCATATCTACATTTGAAACTGTGTATAGAGTCAGCCTCCACTACAACACTACCTAATGTATTCCAAGTTCAAGTATGTTTATTGAGATAAGAAAGAAATACATCTCAAAGGAATAGAATAGTTTAGGCTATTTCTACCCTCCTGTAATTAATTTAGTTAATTACAGGGGGGGGGTCAGTATCAAAGTTAGTTAATAATAACTACTTTGATACTGACAATATTCCTTCTAATGTCTTTGTGGCTCATTTAGATATTTAGTTTTCTGTCAATTCCCATGGGAATTTTGTATGTGGTAATCCTGTCTCCCCTGATTCTTCTCTCTTCGCGACGTGAGGTGCATTTCACGCAGCATTTCCTCGTAACTCATACCTAATACTTCTGGAACCAGTCTAGTGACATATTTTTTAACCTCTTCCAACTTCGTCTTGTGCTTTCCAAGGTATGAATTTCATGGTGGAGCAGCATACTCCAGGATTGGTCTGACATATGTGGTATGCAAGGTTTTAAATGATTCCTAACACAAATTTCTAAGGGAGTTCTGGTGTTAGCCAGCCTCGCATACGCCGCTGATGATATCATTTTTATATGTCGGCTTCAGGAGACAGGTTTGGTGTGATATTAACTCCTAGGTTTATCTCTCTGTTTCATGCAGGACCTTGTCTCCCATTCTGTTATTTGTGTCTGGCCTCCTGCTCCCTACACTTAGCTTCGTTATTTTACACTTAATTGAGTTAAACTCTTGTAGCCATTTGTTGGACTATTCCTTCAGTTTGTCCAGGTCATCTTATAGTCTCTTTCAGTCTTTCTCGGTCTTATTATTCCTCATAATTTTTCGCATTATCAGCAAACATTGATAGGAATGAGTCTATTCCCTCTGGGAGATTCGTTTACATATATTAAAAACAGTATAGGTCCAAGGACCGAACCCTGCGGGACTCCACTGGTGACATCTCACCACTCATGAGGCCTCACCCTTCACAGTGACTCACTGTCTTCTGTTGCTTAGGTACTCCCTTATCCACTGGAGTTCCTTCCTCATTATTCCTGCCTGCATCTCCAACTAATGCACTAGTCTCCTATGGGGCACTGTGTCAAAAGCTGTTATTTTAGATTCAGCTACTGGGAACAAAATATTCCAAGTAGCACGGGCTATGGCGAGCCCGTAGTGTACTTCTGGCACAGGAGCGGGGCTGTAACTGGTGATTAACATGTCAGAGGCTTTCCAGCAGTTCAAAAAATATGCAATTTTCCCACCTCTCCCTCTCTTGTTAAATTTTGAGAACCCAGAGCCCTTGCTGGTAATGTGATGGGTGTCCAATTTGGTACAGTATACTCCAAGATGTATTCACCTGGTACAGTATACATCAAGATGTATAGGAAAGAGCTCTGTGTTTTACGAAGCAGATGTCTGAATTCGAAAATAATGAAATTGGTGCTTTCAGCTAAGCACGAAAAAAAGTTCATTTTAGCAATCAAATTAGCACATTGAGCGTATACAATATTTTCCCATTGTAATGGTTAAGTCACGATATATGGTGAATACTCTGACTGTTGATCTGATCTCTCTCTCTGTCTCTGTCTGTCTGTCTGTCTCTCTCTCTCTCTCTCTCTCTCTCTCTCTCTCTCTCTCTCTCTCTCTCTCTCTCTCTCTCTCTCTCTCTCTCTCTCTCTCTCTCTCTCTCTCTCTCTCTCTCTCACTCTCTCTCTCTCTCTCTCTCTCCTCTCTCTGTCTCTCTCTCTGTCTCTCTCTCTCTCTCACCCTCTCTCTCACCCTCCCTCCCTCCTTTTAGCAAAAGCATGACCATCACTGCCTTGAGAACAGACGATTAACAATGCCCCAGAGACCGATTACACCCCCTGAGCCGAGTCAACCACATTAACT
>NC_091239.1:14618427-14638427 GCF_040958095.1 Procambarus clarkii | reverse complement strand
CGTATCCTGGCCGGGGAGGATTTACTGGGCGCAATTCCTTAACTGTAGCCTCTGTTTAACGCAACAGTAAAATGTGTACTTGGATGAAAAAACTATTCTTCGCGGCAGGGGATCGTATTCCAGGGACCATAGGATTAAGGACTTGCCCGAAACGCTACGCGTACTAGTGGCTCTACAACCATGTAACAACTCTTGTATATATCTCAAAAAATAATCAGGATGTTATAAACATCATATAACGTAGTGGAGTAGAGGTAATGGTAATGTCTACGTACATTGTAACATTGGATAAAACATCTCACTTGTGTGGTTTGTGTAAAGGAATTATGCCAAGTCTCTCTCGGGAGAGTGCGAAATACTTGCTCTAATTTATTGTGTAGTCATCGTAACTACAGGGTAACCCTAAGGTAACTGCCAGGAAACTGCAAGGTAACCCCCAAGGTATCCGCAAGGTATCCGCAAGGAAACTGCAAGGTAACTGCAAGGTAACCCCCAAGGTATCCGCAAGGTATCCGCAAGGAAACTGCAAGGCATCTGCAAGGTTGGTATCTGCAACCAACAGCCTGGTTGATCAGTCCAGCAACCAGGAGGCCTGGTCGACGACCGGGCCGCGGGGACGCTAAGCCCCGGAAGCACCTCAAGGTAACCTCAAGGTAAGGTAACCCCCAAGGTATCCGCAAGGTAACTGCCAGGAAACGGCAAGATAACCGCCAGGAAACTGCAAGGTAACCGCAAGGAAATCGTACATAGTTCAGGGCAAGGCCTCGGATTCCATAATAGTGTAGTTCAAGTAAGAGGTAGTTACGGTTAACAACATCAAAGGCCTTTCTCAGGTCATTGAAGAGTCCAATCGGTTCATTTTTGTCAAGGGCTGAATAGATTATATCAAGCAGACTAATAATTACATGGTTGGTACTCTTTTGGGAGCGGAAGTCAAACTCTCAGAGGACTTAATGTGTTGAATTTTACAAGGGTAGATCTGTTTGTAAATAATTTTTTGAAATATATTTTATAATATAGGTAGATTTGGTATTTGTAATTGTGTATGCCGAATTGCTCTTTTATGACATGGCGTTACTCCTGCTTTTTAAAGGATATAAGGGAAGGTATGACACTAGAGATTTGTTGAACAGCAGAGCTATGGGAGGCGCTCTTGTATACCATAGATAGTATTTCACTAATGTTCCCAGCTTTAGATATCCGGGAGTTAGGGAACTGTTGTGGGGTTGTATCCTGGGGAAGGTCAGTAGATATCCTGCAAGGGGATCTTGGTAAACCTAGCAAGCTTCTTGTCCCTTACAGTACGGATTCAAAGTATCCTTGTAGACCAACGGAGATTATATCAGTCACCCCTGTATACTCGTCTCTTCGATTACAAAGAACGTTGAAGGTGTAACGGTTCTATTGTTACGTAAAGTATGGTGACAAATAAACACAGACACTAAGATACTATATATATATTTGGTCGAATATACAGAAGTACACAGGTGATACTTTGGTGTGAGTTGAGCGCACTGAGCGTCGGTACAGTATCTCGCAAGTGTCTGCTCTAGACCACACTTGAAAGTAGACTAGTTAATGTTCGCTACACCGCTGCTTATATTGCTCGGGCATCTCACCGTGTTGCCCGGGCAACGCCTCACCTCATTCATCTCCAAAGGTTGACAGGAACATTAACACTATATTTGGAGCGAGTATATTATTGGGATAATCTACTCGCTACAGAACTCCCCCTCCCAGGGGATGAAAGGAAAAATACTTGATCAAGGAACTTAGCTGGTCGGTGAATTGTACGCCCTGCTCGCGTTACATAACCATCAAAGTTAACTTCCTCCTCTTCGCTGATGTCATCTAACTGGGGTCGTAGGGTGGGAGGTCGCACAGGATCGTCCGTCGTCGCAGGATCAGGTTGTGGTGCGGCTGGTAACTGGGGTTGTAGGGTGAGAGGTCGTACAGGATCGTCCGTTGTCGTAGGTGGCGGTGCTGCTGGTAACTGTGGTCGAAAAGTGAACTGCGTAGTCGGCGGATGTGTCTCTGGATACAGCAGTGTCGCAGACGTTGAGACGAAGCCTGGAGCAGAGCAGAGAGCTGAGTGAGGCCGGAGTCGTGGAGCTCTATGTGGGAGAGCGTGGCGGCTCGATTGAGATTTGTGAGTGTCTAAACTCGGGGAGCGAGAGCGTGGCGGCTCGATTGAGAATTGTGAGTGTCTAAACTCGGGGAGCGAGAGCGTGGCGGCTCGATGCGGTCGTAGTCTGCTGTCTGCTCTGTGTCGAAGCTGTAGCGTCTTTGGTTGATTAGGACTGTACACGCCGAGTACTACATTGTTGACTGGAAATTGTAGTCTGGTACCAAAAGATGTAGGCAGTGTGTGGACAAGCTCGGTGTGCATAATTGTTGCGTCCTTGGGTCGCTGGTGGAGCATTTAGATCCGGGGCGGATGGGCTCGGGCACCAGGACATTAGGAGGTAATGTAGGCACGTAGTTAGGACAACGAGGGAATCACTGCTAGAGCTGAATTGTCCTGGAGGCGACGAAGAGTCGGAAACGCAAGCTGTAAGTCCTGTACTGCGCAAAGTGCTTGAGTCGGCAGAGTATCAGAATGCAGTGAACGTGTAGATGAATCTGACGAAAGAGCAGCTGTCGTGGGCGCCCCTGTAGAACAAGCAGTGCCCTGGCAGCGACGGAGAGTCGGCAGGACAGGCTGTAAATCCCACATTATGTAGTTACTGATGAAGCTGCCAGATGAGTGAGTAGTGATCGTGGAGCAGCAAGCCGTAGTAGATGAAAATGCAGAGATGATCGCGATGAAAATCATAGCTGTGGCAAGAGTGTTGGCAACGTTCCACGACAGGTGGCTGCGGTCCACAGCAAGCAGCAGCAGTGGAGGTCCAGTGAGAGTCCATGTTGTAGTCCATCGTGGGTATCGTCGCTGGGCTGGGTATCGTCGAAACTCTCTGGGGTCACCAATGTAACGGTTCTATTGTTACGTAAAGTATGGTGACAAATAAACACAGACACTAAGATACTATATATATATTTGGTCGAATATACAGAAGTACACAGGTGATACTTTGGTGTGAGTTGAGCGCACTGAGCGTCGGTACAGTATCTCGCAAGTGTCTGCTCTAGACCACACTTGAAAGTAGACTAGTTAATGTTCGCTACACCGCTGCTTATATTGCTCGGGCATCTCACCGTGTTGCCCGGGCAACGCCTCACCTCATTCATCTCCAAAGGTTGACAGGAACATTAACACTATATTTGGAGCGAGTATATTATTGGGATAATCTACTCGCTACAAAGGGCTGACTGGACAAAACACAAACTAACTCCTAAATTTACCTGATTTTACCTGAGAGCTGCCATCTCTAGTGGCCTCAATGGGGACAGGAAGCTGGCGACTTGACAAAGACCCCCCTCCCCTCTTTCCTTCTCACGAGGTACCTCACCTATACTAGGTGAGTACAGCCCCGCTCCTGTGCCAGGTAAGTCCACTACGGGCTCACCATAGCCCGTGCTACTTGCCCCGCTCCTGTGCCAGGTAAGTCCACTACGGGCTCACCATAGCCCGTGCTACTTGCCCCGCTCCTGTGCCAGGTAAGTCCACTACGGGCTCACCATAGCCCGTGCTACTTGGAACTTCCTCCCCAATGGAGTGACTTGCTACTCCCAGCCCTCACTCTCCATCCTTCCACTGCACCTGTAATTCCGAAGGAAGTATTCAACATATCTGCCTCATTCTTCACTTTTTCTTAATAGAAGCTGCTGATTCCTTAGGCAATTGTCCATTTGGGAGAGGGAGAAGTTATTCATTAATGTTGGGAGTTATGCAAAACCGGAGCCCATCATGGTTCTGTCGGTAGTGGGTGTGTGTTAAGGAGTTCAGGGACACGGGTTCGATCCCATTAAGTAACCTCAGTATTTTCTCATAGATATATAACATATTTTTTGTGGTTTACCTGTTTTTTTATCCTTTTATTGGCTAGTTAACGTTAGAGTAGTGTAGTGGCCACACACACACACACACACACACACACACACACACACACACACACACACACACACACACACAGTGTATTGGTGTTTGAGTACCTGATTGAAGAAGGGTTATTGAACTCGAGAAGGGATACCGAAACCAAAAGGTTAGCATACCGAAAGGGAAACTATGAGGAGATAAGAAAATGCCTAGCAGATATAGCATGGGAAACAGAGCTCAGGGAAAAGACGGCCCAAGATATGATGGAATACATCACGCAAAAATGCAAGGATGCAGCAAACAAGTTTGTCCCAGTCCAAAAGGAAAACAGTGAAATGAAGATGAGAAACCCATGGTTTAATCAGAGATGTAGGCTAGCTAAGCAGCAAAGTAAAAGGGCATGGAGAAACTATAGGAATAACAGGACACTGGAGAGCAGAGAAAGATACCAGAATGCCAGGAATGAATATGTTAGGATGAGAAGAGAGGCAGAAAGACAATACGAAAATGACATCGCAAGCAAGGCAAAGACTCAGCCTAAATTGCTGCATAGCCACATCAGGAGAAAAACAACAGTAAAGGAACAGGTTATGAAATTAAGGTTAGGGGCAGAAGGATTCACTACAAACGACAAGGAAGTGTGTGAGGAACTGAATAAGAAATTCCAGGAGGTCTTCACCTTAGAGCAAGCAGAAATCCCAGAGATAAGAGAGGGAATAGCTAACCAGGAACCACTGGAAGAGTTTGAGATTACCAGCGGGGAAGTAAGGAAGTGTTTACTAGAATTGGATGTGACAAAGGCTATAGGTCCAGATGGAATCTCCCCTTGGATACTAAAGGAAGGAGCAGAAGAACTGTGCCTCCCGCTCTCCATGGTGTATAACAAATCACTGGCAACAGGGGAACTGCCAGAAATTTGGAAAGCAGTTAACGTAGTCCCGATATACAAGAAAGGGGATAGACAGGAGGCACTGAATTACAGACCAGTGTCCCTAACCTGCATACCATGCAAGTTGATGGAGAAGATTGTGCGAAGAAAGCTAGTGGAACATCTGGAGCGAAAGAACTTTGTAACACAGCATCAACATGGATTCAGGGATGGCAGGTCCTGCCTCACAGGGTTACTTGAATTCTACGACCAGGCAACAAAAATAAGGCAAGAAAGAGAAGGGTGGGCAGACTGCATATTTTTGGATTGTCAGAAAGCCTTTGACACAGTGCCACACAAGAGGCTAGTGAAAAAACTGGAGATGCAGGCTGGAGTGAAAGGGAAGGTACTCCGTTGGATACAGGAGTACCTAAGTAACAGGAGACAACGAGTCAGTGTGAGGGGTGAGGTCTCAGATTGGCGAGACGTTACGAGTGGAGTACCGCAGGGGTCAGTCCTTGGACCTATACTGTTTCTGATATATGTAAATGATCTTCCAGAGGGTATAGAATCGTTTCTCTCAATGTTTGCCGATGATGCAAAAATTATGAGGAGGATTGAAACTGAGGACGATAGTAGGAGGCTACAAGACGACCTAGACAGACTGAGTGAATGGTCCAACAAATGGCTGTTGAAGTTCAACCCGAGTAAATGCAAAGTAATGAAACTAGGTGGTGGAAATAGGAGGCCAAACACAGGATACAGAATAGGAGATGAAGTACTTAATGAAACGAACAGAGAGAAAGATCTAGGAGTTGATATCACACCAAACCTGTCTCCTGAAGCCCACATAAAAAGAATAACGTCTGCGGCATATGCGAGGCTGGCTAACATCAGAACAGCGTTCAGGAACCTGTGTAAGGAATCATTCAGAATCTTGTACACCACATATGTAAGACCAATCCTGGAGTATGCGGCCCCAGCATCTAGCCCGTACCTTGTCAAGCACAAGACGAAGCTGGAAAAAGTCCAAAGGTATGCCACTAGACTAGTCCCAGAACTAAGAGGCATGAGTTACGAGGAAAGGCTGCGGGAAATGCACCTTACGACACTGGAAGACAGAAGAGTAAGGGGAGACACGATCACAACCTACAAAATCCTCAGAGGAATCGACCGGGTAAACAAGGATAAACTATTCAACACTGGTGGGACGGGAACAAGGGGACACAGGTGGAAACTGAGTACCCACATGAGCCACAGAGACGTTAGAAGGAACTTTTTCAGTGTCAGAGTAGTTAATGGATGGAATGCATTAGGCAGTGATGTGGTGGAGGCTGACTCCATACACAGTTTTAAATGTAGATATGATAGAGCCCAGTAGGCTCAGGAATCTGTACACCAGTTGATTGACAGTTGAGAGGCGGGACCAAAGAGCCAGGGCTCAACCCCCGCAAGCACAAATAGGTGAGTACAAATAGGTGAGTACACACACACACACACACACACACACACACACACACACACACACACACACACACACACACACACACACACACACACACACACACACACACACACACACTACATTTCATCCGTGTTTACCAAAAATGTGCCACAGTAATCAACCTGTTTTGCCAGTCCATATATCAAGAGACGCCGCCTGGTGTTATCGACTCTGTTATTGATAACGATAACACAGAGTAATCACACCAACGTCATGTATCAATGACAAAATCCCTAGGAGCCCTAATGAGCGACCTGACGGCTGAGTGGACAGCGCTCGGGATTCACAGTCCTAAGGTTCCGGGTTCGATCCCCGGTGGAGGCGGAAACAAATGGGCAGAGTTTCTTTCATCCTGATGCCCCCTGTTCACCTAGCAGTAAATAGGTACCTGGGAGTTAGACAGCTGCTACGGGCTGCTTCCTGGGAATGTGTAACAAAAAGGAGGCCTGGTTGAGGACCGGGCCGCTGGGACGCTAAGCCCCGAAATCATCTCAAGATAAGGGGCTCGAACCTATATGCGGGGAGTGTTCCCACGCACACACCCTAGTCAACCAAACCATAACATGGTCAAAAGGATTGTAACCTGAAGGTCTACTGATCCCACGAGTGTTTCCTGAGGCTTCTACTGAAGCCGGACGAAGATGTTCACACAATTCCCCCCCCCCCGGTCTGGAGCCGGTCGGCCGAGCGGACAGCACACTGGACTTGTGATCCTGTGGTCCTGGGTTCGATCCCAGGCGCCGGCGAGAAACAATGGGCAGAGTTTCTTTCACCCTATGCCCCTGTTACCTAGCAGTAAAATAGGTACCTGGGTGTTAGTCAGCTGTCACGGGCTGCTTCCTGGGGGTGGAGGCCTGGTCGAGGACCGGGCCGCGGGGACACTAAAAAGCCCCGAAATCATCTCAAGATAACCTCAAGATAACCCCCCCCTCCCCATGCACTCTGGCTCTGTCAGCCAGAAATGTTCTACCTCTGACGCTCCTCTTTCATCGTGAACATGAGAACACGTGAACATCGTGAACATGAGAACACGTGAACATCGTGAACATGAGAACACGTGAACATCGTGAACATGAGAACACGTGAACATCGTGAACATGAGAACACGTGAACATCGTGAACATGAGAACACGTGAACATCGTGAACATGAGAACACGTGAACATCGTGAACATGAACACCGCACCGCGTTTCGGGCAGGATACATCTTGCCCGAATCGTTATCTATTATAACGATATCAAATAGAAGATTAAATAGATCTGCAGCTACCTAACACCGTCTGAAATAGATCTGTACCTACCTAACACCGTCTGAAATAGATCTGTACCTACCTAACACCTTCTGAAATAGATCTGTACCTACCTAACACCGTCTGAAATAGATCTGTACCTACCTAACACCTTCTGAAATAGATCTGTACCTACCTAACACCTTCTGAAATAGATCTGTACCTACCTAACACCGTCTGAAATAGATCTGTACCTACCTAACACCGTCTGAAATAGATCTGTAGCTACCTAACACCGTCTGAAATAGATCTGCAGCTACCTAACACCGTCTGAAATAGATCTGTACCTACCTAACACCGTCTGAAATAGATCTGTACCTACCTAACACCGTCTGAAATAGATCTGCAGCTACCTAACACCGTCTGAAATAGATCTGTACCTACCTAACACCGTCTGAAATAGATCTGCAGCTACCTAACACCGTCTGAAATAGATCTGTACCTACCTAACACCGTCTGAAATAGATCTGTACCTACCTAACACCGTCTGAAATAGATCTGTACCTACCTAACACCGTCTGAAATAGATCTGCAGCTACCTAACACCGTCTGAAATAGATCTGTACCTACCTAACACCGTCTGAAATAGATCTGCAGCTACCTAACACCGTCTGAAATAGATCTGCAGCTACCTAACACCGTCTGAAATAGATCTGTACCTACCTAACACCGTCTGAAATAGATCTGCAGCTACCTAACACCGTCTGAAATAGATCTGCAGCTACCTAACACCGTCTGAAATAGATCTGCAGCTACCTAACACCGTCTGAAATAGATCTGCAGCTACCTAACACCGTCTGAAATAGATCTGCAGCTACCTAACACCGTCTGAAATAGATCTGCAGCTACCTAACACCGTCTGAAATAGATCTGCAGCTACCTAACACCGTCTGAAATAGATCTGCAGCTACCTAACACCGTCTGAAATAGATCTGCAGCTACCTAACACCGTCTGAAATAGATCTGTACCTACCTAACACCGTCTGAAATAGATATGTACCTACCTAACACCGTCTGAAATAGATCTGCAGTCATCTAACACCAGCTGGTGATATCGAAGGAGTTAGCATTATTGGATTGTCTGTCTGTCTGACTTCGCCTATTTGCATACATCAATTTTTGCCTTTATTCTTCTATCCTCCTTCATGTGTGTGTGTGTGTGTGTGTGTGTGTGTATTTATTCTGTAAATTGTGTGCTCCCTTCTTTGGGAAATACATAATGGGTGAGATAGAAGACACTATACAATTGTGTATATCTGTAGTCCAAAAAAAAAGTGATAACCCCCGAATGCCATGTGTTCTCTTCTCCGAGGCTATGGGGTCTCTTGATGGAAGAGGCAGATTGTTTTAAATATAGAGTTTTGTATGTAACGAATAAAGAATGATATGGGGGTGTGTGGGACTGCTTCCCGTCCACTTGGACGGTCGGGGATTGAACTCCGACCTGCATGAAGAGAGGGAAGGGAAGTATGAGGAGAAAGCGCCAAGCCCATTACGATTATATAGCAGTGGGAAAGGGGTCAGGATAAGGATTTGGGATGCGACGGGGGGGGGGGGGAAGGAATGGTGCCCAACCACTTGTGGACGGTCGGGGGATTGAACACCGACCTGCATGCAGCGAGACCGTCGCTCTACCGTCCATCCCAAGTGGTTCAATAAATAACTTATCATGCAGAGAATATATCACAATAGTTTGTGATTTTGGCTTCTGACTGGTTTCTGACTGTGACTTTTGACTGTGGTTTCTGATTGTAGATTTTGAATGTGGTTTCTGACTGTAGATTTTGAATGTGGTTTCTGACTGTAGATTTTGAATGTGGTTTCTGACTGTAGATTTTGAATGTGGTTTCTGACTGTAGATTTTGAATGTGGTTTCTGACTGTAGATTTTGAATGTGGTTTCTGACTGTAGATTTTGAATGTGGTTTCTGACTGTAGATTTTGAATGTGGTTTCTGACTGTAGATTTTGAATGTGGTTTCTGACTGTAGATTTTGAATGTGGTTTCTGACTGTAGATTTTGAATGTGGTTTCTGACTGTAGATTTTGAATGTGGTTTCTGACTGTAGATTTTGAATGTGGTTTCTGACTGTAGATTTTGAATGTGGTTTCTGACTGTAGATTTTGAATGTGGTTTCTGACTGTAGATTTTGAATGTGGTTTCTGACTGTAGATTTTGAATGTGGTTTCTGACTGTAGATTTTGAATGTGGTTTCTGACTGTAGATTTTGAATGTGGTTTCTGACTGTAGATTTTGAATGTGGTTTCTGACTGTAGATTTTGAATGTGGTTTCTGACTGTAGATTTTGAATGTGGTTTCTGACTGTAGTTTCTGACTGTAGTTCTGACTGAAACAAGTAACCCGACGTTTCGGGTCCTTCCTAGCCTTATCTTACTGCAGTTCAAGTTGTTTTAATAGTGAAATTTAAGCTTGAAATGATAAAGCTGAAAAGTACTGTTGCTCGCGGACAGTGTTGGAAATGTCAAATAATTTGTATTTAGGATAGTTTAGGGAATGAGATCAATGGAAGGCAGGGCGGCACCAGTCAGGGTCACTCTGTGGATGCTCCCGGACGCAGGTTCGAATCCTCGTCACGGCCCTAGTGGATTTGTTCACCTAACCATTTAGTCTCCACGTACGAAACCTTTACATCTTTAATAGAGTCCTGGTAGTTTAGTTTATATGTATTTAAGAGTTTATGAGCTCCGAGGTGTTGTGTGGTTGTCTATGACAACAACTACCTTGAGTTGCAAAGTTTCGGTAGTCTTAAACTGTTTTAAATAGATATAAACTTAAGGCAATATGATTGGAAGAGGGATATATAGGTTTCGTAAATGTATACTTAAATGCCTGATGAATTTTAATTCATCAGCTTTCACTCAAAGGGAAGAGCTGGGGCCAGATTCACGAAGCAGTTACGCAAGCACTTACGAACCTGTACATCTTTTCTCAATCTTTGGCGGCTTTGTTTACAATTATTAAACAGTTAATGAGCTCCGAAGCACCAGGAGGCTGTTTATAACAATAACAACAGTTGATTGGCAAGTTTTCACGCTTGTAAACTGTTTAATAAATGTAACCAAAGCCGTCAAAGATTGAGGAAAGATGTATACGGTCGTAAGTGCTTGCGTAAGTACTTTCGTGAATTTGGCTCCTGGAAGCTTCCCCTTTAAAAGTAAAGTCTTCAGTAGAGTTTTGTTGTAAAGTAGTGGGAGTGGGTGTTATCAGCTGGGCCAAGTCTCCCTCTTGTGAGGCGAGAGGACTTAAGTCCCCAACAAAACCGTTTTTCTGTTACTGCACAACGATCCGCGTCTGGGTAGTAGAGGGTATCCATCAGTCTCAGGAGACTATGGAGTTGTGCTCTGGTTGTCGGTCTGGAGTGGCCTCTCCAGGGCACAAAGCCAGGGTAGGTTGATACGGGGGGAGAAGCTGTTACCCATGCAGCAGGTCTGCATGGTCCGCACCTCGCCTGGTAGTTCCCTGGCCAGGGAACTACAGGAGCTATAGGCTGATATGGAGGAGAAGCTGTTACCCATGCAGCAGATCTGCATGGTCCGCACCTCGCCTGGTAGTTCCCTGGCCAGGGAACTACAGGAGCTATAGGTTGATATGGAGAAGCTGTTACCCATGCAGCAGGTCCCCCACTCCACGGCGCCAAAAGTTTCCAAATGGAAAGGCAAACGCCAATGCGATTGGCTCCAGCGCCGTCGCAGGAACTGTCAGAGTGAGGTTGAAGGCAGACCTTCGACCGGCAGGGGAGTCGGTCGGCCGAGCGGACAGCACACTGGACTTGTGATCTTGTGGTCCTGGGTTCGATCCCAGGCGCCGGCGTGAAACAATGGGCAGAGTTTCTTTCACCCTATGCCCCTGTTACCTAGCAGTAAAATAGGTACCTGGGTGTTAATCAGCTGTCACGGGCTGCTTCATGGGGGGTGGAGGCCTGGTCGAGGACCGGGCCGCGGGGACACTAAAGCCCCGAAATCATCTCAAGATAACCGTCCCCCGCGATCACTTGGCCCTCGATAGAATCCTTGGTGAGTCGGACATCTTTGATGTCGTTCGCCATATGCGTTTTTGTTCTAGTATTGTCATCCTGGGTGATATTAAGCGTCCTATGATTGTCCCACACACTCGATGGTGCTAGGCTCTGCACTTAATGTAGATGGTGCTAGGCTCTGCACTTAATGAAGATGGTGCTAGGCTCTGCACTTAATGTAGATGGTGCTAGGCTCTGCACTTAATGTAGATGGTGCAAGGCTCTGCACTTAATGTAGATGGTGCTAGGCTCTGCACTTAATGAAGATGGTGCTAGGCTCTGCACTTAATGTAGATGGTGCTAGGCTCTGCACTTAATGTAGATGGTGCTAGGCTGTGCACTTAATGTAGATGGTGCTAGGCTGTGCACTTAATGTAGATGGTGCTAGGCTGTGCACTTAATGTAGATGGTGCTAGGCTGTGCACTTAATGTAGATGGTGCTAGGCTGTGCACTTAATGTAGATGGTGCTAGGCTGTGCACTTAATGTAGATGGTGCTAGGCTCTGCACTTAATGTAGATGGTGCTAGGCTCTGCACTTAATGTAGATGGTGCTAGGCTGTGCACTTAATGTAGATGGTGCTAGGCTGTGCACTTAATGTAGATGGTGCTAGGCTGTGCACTTAATGTAGATGGTGCTAGGCTGTGCACTTAATGTAGATGGTGCTAGGCTGTGCACTTAATGTAGATGGTGCTAGGCTGTGCACTTAATGTAGATGGTGCTAGGCTCTGCACTTAATGTAGATGGTGCTAGGCTCTGCACTTAATGTAGATGGTGCTAGGCTCTGCACTTAATGTAGATGGTGCTAGGCTCTGCACTTAATGTAGATGGTGCTAGGCTCTGCACTTAATGTAGATGGTGCTAGGCTCTGCACTTAAGGTAGATGGTGCTAGGCTCTGCACTTAATGTAGATGGTGCTAGGCTGTGCACTTAAGGTAGATGGTGCTAGGCTCTGCACTTAATGTAGATGGTGCTAGGCTGTGCACTTAATGTAGATGGTGCTAGGCTCTGCACTTAATGTAGATGGTGCAAGGCTCTGCACTTAATGTAGATGGTGCTAGGCTCTGCACTTAATGTAGATGGTGCAAGGCTCTGCACTTAATGAAGATGGTGCTAGGCTCTGCACTTAAGGTAGGCCTAATGTTATTGATTAAATCTCTGCATTAACGGTAGGCCTACTATTATCTATGAGCAGATAGTAGGTTACTGAAGTGTCTTTGTAAGTAAAGTTGAATTGTTATTCTTAATGTACAATAAAGTCTTTAAATTATAATAATAATAATTTGTTAATGACAGGCTTATCGTGGTCTTCTTCCACCATCTAGGCCATCTTTTGAACAGCGGCATAAGGTGAAAGGAAACGTGCCTAATCGTTTCTGTTCTGGTCAGGTACTGAACCCGGATCCCTGGGGTTTGATGACATGAATCTCTGTGATTGTAATATAGTGATAATTATAGACAGTAATGAGTAATAGTTTAAGGAACGTGCTAATTGGTGCGTCGCAAAATGTAATTATTATACGTTTTTAACTAACTATTTAACTAACTGTCTGGCTAGACAGTTGAAACTGTAGGAGAATGATGACCGTCTCGAGGCAAAGCTTAGAATAGAATGAGACTGTTGAATGTACAGAAATACTGTCTGTACAGTATTCGAGAGGGCGAGATTCACGAAAGCACTTACGCAAGCACTTACGAACCTGTACATCTTTTCTCAATCTTTGGCGGCTTTGTTTACAATTATTAAACAGTTAATGAGCTCCGAAGCACCAGGAGGCTGTTTATAACAATAACAACAGTTGATTGGCAAGTTTTCATGCTTGTAAACTATTTAATATATGTAACCAAAGCCGTCAAAGATCGAGGAAAGATGTACACGTTCGTAAGTGCTTGCGTAAGTACTTTCGTGAATCTGGCCCCAGGATACCTTGTAGTTGTGACCCCGATTGTCTGTTGTTATGTTATGATGTCTTGCGTGAGTCTTGATAACCGCTCGACCTTAATGATGCCTCGTGACCCGTCTACTCGAAGCCTTTGACTCCCAGATTGGTCGCAAGTCACAATTTGAACTGCAAGTTGGGTCGTGGTCCCCCGTCCAGTTGCTCTCTGAGACGGGGTGGACAGGACCAGCGGACGGAAGGAAGAGGAGGAGGGAGGAGAGAGAGAGAGAGTGAGAGAGAGAGTGAGAGGATAGAGGTATCCCAGCTCGTTCAACATCACTTCCTCCCTGGCCGCCGTGGAAGCAACATACCCCGCTCTCAACCGCTCTCTTTCCCGCCGCGAACTCCGTCAACTCGCTCTCGCGAACTCCGTCAACTCGCTCTCGCGAACTCCGTCAACACCCGCGCGCGAACTCCGTCAACTTGCTACCTCTCAGTGTAAACAAACTTTTGACCAGAATAGATATTTTGCGAGTGGATATCAAGTGTTTATCAAACTACCGGACAAGCTATTGCCAAAATAGTGCCAATATTCTGCCAGAAATTCGCGAAGGACTTGACTGACAGACAAGCTTACATATGGGACTGAAAATTGCTGTAATCAATATTGTAATATTTTTTTTTAGCATAACAGTGTCGCGTAATTACCATCTTGTGACGTGAAAAATGACGATAGCAATCTGTTATAGAATTAATATAAACGGAATATATCTCCCGATATATTAAATCTATTTCACTCACCCCTCTGAAAGCCGACCAAAGTTGACATTGAAAGTAATATTTGTATTGCATAGAGAAAATAGTAGTTTCTTGTTGCACTCTGCAGGGTCGTTTATACCGAGGAGTTAGTGATCTTCTTAACTGCCCAACGACTTATTTATGAAGACGCAAGAGGCACGATTATTGATACAAGGAAGATTTATTGACAGTGCGGTGAGTCTGTTAGAACCTGGATCCAACAGGTTGTTTGTGGAGGCGAGGTGTTGTGACGCAGCTACAACTGGGGGGAGGGGTTGTAGGAGACCAGGTGCTGGGACCCGGCTCAGGCTGGGTGATCCTAGAAGCTAGGTGCTAGGATTTGTTCCCCGCTGGGTGTTTAGTTAAGTAGGTAAGTGGATGAGGGGGGGACTCCCCCCCCCCTAGGTGCTGTAGGATGCTAGGCTCTAGGGGCTGGCACCTTGCTAGGTGCTCCAGGATGCTAGGCTCTAGGGGCTGCCCCCCTAGCTAGGTGCTCCAGGATGCTAGGCTCTAGGGGCTGCCCCCTAGCTAGATGCTCCAGGATGCTAGGCTCTAGGGGCTGCCCTCCTAGCTAGATGCTCCAGGATGCTAGGCTCTAGGGGCTGCCCCCCTAGCTAGGTGCTCCAGGATGCTAGGCTCTAGGGGCTGCCCCCTAGCTAGATGCTCCAGGATGCTAGGCTCTAGGGGCTAGCCCCCCTAGCTAGATGCTCCAGGATGCTAGGCTCTAGGGGCTGCCCCCCTAGCTAGGTGCTCCAGGATGCTAGGCTCTAGGGGCTGCCCCCCTAGCTAGATGCTGTAGGATGCTAGGCTCTAGGGGCTGCCCCCCTAGCTAGATGCTCCAGGATGCTAGGCTCTAGGGGCTGGCAACCCGTTCTCGCACTTTCTTTAAGTCAATATTGACTTATTAAATAAGTGCATTAGTGACATACTAATTTATTGTGAATTTTTTAGTTTACCTTGAAAAGCTTCATAGAATTCCTGATGATTGTTTAAAATATTGACCAAAAGCTTTACCTATTCATGAATATAAAGTTTACTCATGATTCAAATGAGTAAACTTGAGAACATATTTGTAATATATTCTCAGGTACTCAAGACAAAAGTATGTTCCCATACGTCATCGCTTCTCTGTAAACAAATCTAACCTGACCGAACCTATCCTAAATTAACCCAGTTTAACCTAACTTGGGTAATTATAGCCTAGTCGAACCTATCCTAACCTAATTTACTCTAAACTAACGTTTCCTAGCCTAACTTACTCTAATGAAAATAAGATAAAATGATATATATATATATATATATATATATATATATATATATATATATATATATATATATATATATATATATATATATATATATATATATATATATATATATATATATATATATATATATATATGACAATGTCAGACCACGGAGGAAAAATGAAACAGGAATTTCCTTAAGTACTTTCGTATATTAATACATCTTCAGACGGAGTCTCCTTCTTCTCTCCTTCACTCCTTCTGAAGATGTATTAATATACGAAAGTACTTAAGGAAATTCCTGTTTCAT
Source organism: Procambarus clarkii (assembly GCF_040958095.1). Taxonomy (NCBI): domain Eukaryota; kingdom Metazoa; phylum Arthropoda; class Malacostraca; order Decapoda; family Cambaridae; genus Procambarus; species Procambarus clarkii. Next base: position 14,622,522 of record NC_091239.1, on the reverse strand, counting down.
TTTTCCTCCGTGGTCTGACATTGTCATATATATATATATATATATATATATATATATATATATATATATATATATATATATATATATATATATATATATATATATATATATATATATATATATAGAGCGTACATGAGGTGTGTGACGTCACTATGACGTCACACACCGTTGGAACAGGCATTAGACCGTTCTGGAGCTGTACCTTTGCCATTATCGAGAGTTAGATCGTGTCGTCCTCATAACTAACTTACCTGTTGTTGTTGTTATAGATTCAGCTACTGGGAACAAAACGTTCAAGTAGCACGGGCTATGGTGATCCCGTAGTTGACTTACCTGGCATAGGAGCGGGGCTGTGACTAACTTAACCTAATGTGTACGCTATAAAGAGCATCGTATTAGGTGAAGTGCTTTAGTGGAAGTTAAGAGGCATGATTTAGTACGTATTTGATGAGTTCTCGACCAAACATCTCATTAACTCAAAAAAATCTAGCATTTCCGGGGTTATTCATGCCCGTGCCACCTCTTGGGTGGCTTAATCTTCGTCAATCAATCTACGTACGTCAGACAAATGAGCAGCGGCCCTCGCTGTATCTTTTGGGTTTAGGTTCGTACGGTAATGCGTTAGGAAAAAGCGCTTATACGCTTCTTATATCGTGGGAATGTAGTTCGTCCTCATCTACACTTCCTATCCTTATCAACACAGTCCGTCCTTATCAACACTTCCTATCCTTATCAACACAGTCCGTCCTCATCAACACTTCCTATCCTTATCAACACAGTCCGTCCTCATCAACACAGCCCGTCCTCATCAACACTTCCTATCCTTATCAACAGTAGTTAAATGCCACCCCCGCCCTCAGGCCAGGCTCGTTAAAGAGGCGGCCTCTCTCCCTCCTTCTCCCAGACGCATTCATCAGTTTTAACATACTGTGTATTAAAAATTGGTTTATTCTCGTGTATAAGTTAATATTATTATATATTAAATTTGTATATATAGTAAAGGCATAGGTTAGGTGTTTAGGTTAGGTTAGGTTAGGTTAGGTTAGGTTAGGTCAGGTCAGGTCAGGTCAGGTCAGGTCAGGTTAGGTTAGGTTAGGTTAGGTTAGGTCAGGTCAGGTTAGGTTAGGTTAGGTCAGGTCAGGTCAGGTCAGGTCAGGTTAGGTTAGGTTAGGTTAGGTTAGGTTAGGTCAGGTCTGGTTAGGTTAGGTTAGGTTAGGTCAGGTCAGGTCAGGTTAGGTTAGGTTAGGTTAGGTTAGGTCAGGTCAGGTTAGGTTAGGTCAGGTCAGGTTAGGTTAGGTTAGGTTAGGTTAGGTCAGGTCAGGTTAGGTTAGGTTAGGTTAGGTTAGGTTAGGTTAGGTGTTTAGGTTAGGTTAGGTTAGGTCAGGTCAGGTTAGGTTAGGTTAGGTTAGGTTAGGTTAGGTCAGGTCAGGTTAGGTTAGGTTAGGTCAGGTTAGGTTAGGTTAGGTTAGGTTAGGTTAGGTCAGGTTAGGTCAGGTCAGGTTAGGTTAGGTTAGGTTAGGTTAGGTCAGGTCAGGTTAGGTTAGGTTAGGTTAGGTTAGGTTAGATCAGGTTAGGTTAGGTCAGGTCAGGTTAGGTTAGGTTAGGTTAGGTTAGGTTAGGTGTTTAGGTTAGGTTAGGTTAGGTTAGGTCAGGTCAGGTTAGGTTAGGTTAGGTTAGGTTAGGTCAGGTCAGGTTAGGTTAGGTTAGGTTAGGTTAGGTTAGGTTAGGTTAGGTTAGGTGTTTAGGTTCTGTTGGCGATTATTTGTATTTGTAGTACGTGGGTGAAGCATTTACAGCGTTGTGGTTCGAACACCAGTCGTCAGTGAAGCACTTGTTCCGGAAGTGTTCGAACGTCATCAGTTGTGAGTCGTGTGTAAACCGTTTTTCATTTATAAACAGCTGGTTTGGTGGCTAGATTAACCAGTACCTGCAGCCCGTTCTCATAAACAAAGACCCAAAAGTCATTCCATCCACCCGCCAACCCCCGCTGTTTATGAATGCAAAACGGTTTACACACGACTCACAACTGATGACGTTCGAACACTTCCGGAACAAGTGCTTCACTGACGACTTGTGTTCGAACCACAACGCTGTAAATGCTTCACCCATGCGCCTGTGGGGTCGACCGCTGGATGGAATGGACTTGTCGAGGACGGGTTGTGTCTTCACAACAAGGTATGGCAGCTCGTGTGTTTACAAGTTACGTTGATCATTCTTGTTAAGAAACTGTGTTTATCATTCGTGTCTACAAGTAATCTTTAAGCGCCAACAACTGGTGCCAGACCCGAACAAAACCTGTATTGTCACCCATAACTCCGGGGAGGAGTTTGCAACGAGGCTTTGCAACATATGCACGCTCTCTGCAACCAACCCGTCCTCTTAAAAATAACGTCACTTTTGCCTCGTATGCGCGGCGCTATGGCCAAATTTGGACGTAATTTGAAATGAAATCGACTCACAAAAGTGACGTTCTGTTCCGTTTTCTATTTGAGTCGTCCGGCGTACGCGCAGAGGTTATGAGAGAACACTTTAAATTAACGTTTTTCATAACGTTTTGAAACTTTATGAGAATTTCCTGCCCACCTAACCTATCAGAGGACCCTTAACTTACTGTTGTTGAAAAAAATAATCCAAAATTTATTTTCATATTTTTTTCATTTTCAAATTACGTCCAAATTCGGCCATACTGGCAAACGGCCAAAAGCGACGTTCTTTTTAAGAGGACAGGTTGCTGCAACACCTGACCAGGTGGAAGGCAAACCCATATTACTCGAAAATAAGGACGTATTTCGGTACGTGATTTGTTTAATTATTTCACAGGCTGTTAAGAACGTATTTCGGTACGTGATTTGTTAATTATTTCACAGGCTGTTAAGAACGTATTTCGGTACGTGATTTGTTAATTATTTCACAGGCTGTTAAGAACGTATTTCGGTACGTGATTTGTTAATTATTTCACAGGCTGTTAAGAACGTATTTCGGTACGTGATTTGTTTAATTATTTCACAGGCTGTTAAGAACGTATTTCGGGACGTGATTTGTTAATTATTAAGTGTGTTTGTTAAATTAAGAGTGAAACAGATGTTCCGGTACACATGTTCTACTTTATAAGTAATCCATTCATACTTTACTACAACACTTACTACTAATACCTTTACTTACTATTAATAAAGTTGTTTAAGATTCGCTACTTGGAAAAAAAAAAGTTGCAAGTAGCACGGGCTATGGTGAGCCCGTAGTGGACTTAAGTAATACTTCTGCTATACTAAGACTACAAATACCTCATCAATTACTACTGCCTCTTGTGTATTATCTATAGTATCTACTAGAGAGTATATCTACTAGATATACTCTAGTACATATAGATTATATCTCTAGATATCTACTAGATTATTATCTACTAGATTGGTGCATTATCTATATTATCTACTAGAGATAATGATAATGTCATTGCCATCATTGTAGCCACATTCATGTCATTATTTGCATTTAATTAAATGGTAAATATTTGATTTATACGCTCCAAGTATTAGCTGGGAATTACGAATTTTTTTTATATTTTATTAGTAAAGCTGTATTAGTTTGTTGGTCAAGTTGATGGTAGCTAGTTTGTCAGTCGCTGCATGGTTGACAGCTTTACAGTGGGTCCCATGGTAGCTAAGTTGTCAGTCGCTGCATGGTTGACAGCTTTACAGTGGCTCCCATGGTAGCTAGTTTGTCAGTCGCTGCATGGTTGACAGCTTTATAGTGGCTCCCATGGTAGCAAGGGTGTTAATCAGTGGGTCCCATGGTAGCAAGGTTGTTAATCAATGAGTCCCATGGTAGCTAGGTTGTTAATCTGTGGGTCCCATGGTAGCTAGGTTGTTAATCAGTGGGTCCCATGGTAGCTAGGTTGTTAATCAATGAGTCCCATGGTAGCTAGGTTGTTAATCTGTGGGTCCCATGGTAGCTAGGTTGTTAATCAGTGGGTCCCATGGTAGCTAGGTTGTTAATCTGTGGGTCCCATGGTAGCTAGGTTGTTAATCAGTGGGTCCCATGGTAGCTAGGTTGTTAATCAGTGGGTCCCATGGTAGCTAGGTTGTTAATCAGTGGGTC
>NC_091239.1:14599234-14614234 GCF_040958095.1 Procambarus clarkii | reverse complement strand
TGAAAGAAACTCTGCCCATGGTTTCTCGCCGGCGCCTGGGATCGAACCCAGGACCACAGGATCACAAGTCCAGTGTGCTGTCCGCTCGGCCGACCAGCTCCCTGAATCGCTCGGCCGACCTATCGCTAAATGCCAATATGCTAAACCATCTTTCCCACCTTAATGGCCAGATGTTCCAATGTAATTAGTACCAAAACCTTAATTACCGCCTGATACCATTATGGGTTGGTAGTAATTACCTCTAGGTATCCACCCCTCTCACCACCCATACAGGTTGTAACCGGTTCCTGGGCCCCAACCTCTGCTGGCGCCCATTCCCACAATACAGTAACTCATAACGGGGTTATGAGTTATGAGGTTGTTCACTCATAACTACTACGATCGTCATGGTCTATGAGGTTGCTTCCACATACCCCCACATACCCACCCATGCAGGGCAACATACATGCCAGCAAGACCAGAGCATCATAATTCTATTTTACTGGGATGGGACTCTATGGCACTATATGGCACTCTCTATGACATTATATGGCACTCTCTATGGCACTATATGGCACTCTCTATGACACTATATGGCACTCTCTATGACACTATATGTCACTCTCTATGGCACTATGTGGCACTCTCTATGGCACTATATGGCACTGAGAGGCCTCCAGGCACCTCCCAAAATAATAATACAGTTGTATTTTCAACACTATTGTTAGAATACAATAGGTATATACTGTTGTATAATTATGCTGGAAAGATGCATTCGATATTTTAAATAATTTTTCAATATGCCACAGTTAATGTAGATGAACAAATAGATGGAATTGTCTATTATTTATGTGAATTAGTTCACGTGAAATTTCATTCTACTCTCTCTCTCTCTCTCTCTCTCTCTCTCTCTCTCTCTCTCTCTCTCTCTCTCTCTCTCTCTCTCTCTCTCTCTCTCTCTCTCTCTCTCTCTCTCTCTCTCTCTCTCTCTCTCTCTCTCTCTCTCTCTCTCTCTTTCTCTCTCTCTCTCTCTCTCTCTCTCTCTCCCTCTCTCTCTCTCTCTCTCTCTCTTTCTCTCTCTCTCTCACACACACACACACACACACACACACACACACACACACACACACACACACACACACACACACACACACACACACACCTACCTGTGGTCTCCCAACCTCAATACTGGAAATTGCTCACTAAATCCAATATTACAACAATGGTGGGCTTTAGGTACTCGCCACGGAGGCAAGACAACTGCACACACCTGCCACAACACCTGCTAGAACACCTGCTAGAACACCTGCTAGAACACCTGCTAGAACATTTGTTAGATTTGTTAGTGTTTTGTGAAAGTTCTCTACCAAAAATATACGTGTGTGTGTATTGCATTTACAGGTGACCTTCGGAGAGAGAGAGAGAGAGAGAGAGAGAGAGAGAGAGAGAGAGAGAGAGAGAGAGAGAGAGAGAGAGAGAGAGAGAGAGAGAGAGAGAGAGAGAGGGGGGGGGGGAAGGGGTATAACATGTATTATACAATAGAAATTGCAAATACATTTAAGCATATATCATAGATATTTCCTTGATATATATAAAGAAAATGGGCAGACAGACTTTTCACACCGAAAAGGACCCGCGTTCGATTCCCTTACAGGGACAAAGATGCGTTTCCTTTCACCTCATACTTCTCTTCTACCGAAAATCAGTAATTGACCTAGTTATATCACCATAAGCCTAACCCACCTTCAGTCCCCCAAATAATGGAAGAAAACGGGAAACCAATTTCATTAATAATTTAAATATCCATTGACAAACAATACACATATAATATCAAATAATATTGAACCATTCTACACTTAAATCTGAGAATATCTCTTTCCATAGGAGGCAGTGAACCAGATTTTCAGCATCAGAAAGTGTTTCCACTTTAAATCCATTTGCAATTCCATCAGTTGAGATAGAAGTTGCCTCTCTATCAGAAGGTTACAAGTTGAAAATTGCATAGTTGATGAAGCAGGGAGAACAGAGGGCGAGTTTGTTTACATAGAGTTCAACGATAAATATGACTTCAACTTAGATTCATGTGACATAAAATGATACAGAGGCCACACAACAGAATAATACGAAGAGAATCATTTCAAAAGTGAATTACATTGTAGATGAAAGGAAAAGTGGGTGTAAATAGTGGCAGCAAAGTACAGTATGAGACTATGGTATTACATGGTAAATTCTTATAGATGCTGTTATAGGGGGATGCTGTTATAGGGGATGCTGTTATAGGGGGATGCTGTTATAGGGGATGCTGTTATAGGGGGATGCTGTTATAGTGGATGCTTCAACATGCTGTTACAGGGGCGCCTGTTACAGGGGCTTCTGTTACAGGGGTGTCTGTTACAGGGGCGCCTGTTACAGGGGCTTCTGTTACAGGGGCTTCTGTTATAGGGGCTTCTGTTACAGGGGCGTCTGTTACAGGGGCTTCTGTTACAGGGGCTTCTGTTACAGGGGCGTCTGTTACAGGGGCTTCTGTTACAGGGGCTTCTGTTACAGAGATTGCTGCAAGGAAAGAATGAAGATTACAAAAGGGATAACAACACACTGCTACATAGTTCCCATTCACCATCTCCCTTCCCCAATTGTACTTGTTATCTTTTCCTTTGCTTCAGTTCCCCCCCCCTCTCTCACACTTTATTCCAGTCCCTATATGTGCACTTCTTCCTCTCTTCCTCCTTCTCCTCTCATTCTTTCCTCTCCCTTCTTCTCTACATAATATCTCTCCTCTCCCTCCACTCTCGTATACTTTGCAATCATTTAAATTTCAGACCATTTCTGGTCTGAAAAGGGTCAGAAAGGCCATTTCTGACCCTTTTCTCTCTTCTCATTTTGTTTTGGTATAACATCTAAGGAAGAGCGGAGAGCTCTGGAGGCAATACAGCTACAGAGAATCTTAGAATCTGCATCACCAATGCAGACAGAATTACCAACAAAGTAATTGAAGTAAAAGATCATTGTCCCGATAATAGCAAGCCCCAGGCTGAAGTAGTGATTTCCTAACTAAATGACAACCTTAAGAAGGAAGAATAAGCTAAATCCATCATCTTGACGTGACAAAAGACTTTTAACACGAATCGACTCGAAGCGCGTTTGACATGATGTTTAACAGAAAGCGTTCAACACGATCTTTAACAAAAGACCTTTAATATGATGCTTAACGACAGGCTGTGGACATTAATGCCACACAAAAGGCCTCAAAGGAGGATAAACTGAAACGCGTAATCCAAGAAAAATAAGCGAAGATAAATGGATAAATATACGAGACACCAGAAATCACAGATACGAGCTACAAATGCATGAGAGAGCTGCACCGGACCAAGGAGAGTCATTCTCAAGTATTTACGGCCACAGATAAATGTAGATAAAAGGGAAAACAGGGCAACAAATCAGGAGGTATAGGTAGCAAGTCCCCCAAAACCGTCAGAGGCAGTTAGGTCAGTGAAAATATATATAGCAACAATATATATGAACGGATTATAATATAATTAGATATAGGATTTATAGATTATTGATAGTACTTGATAGTACTATTGATCCTTACTAAGGATTTGATTTAATCCTCACTGGAAATCGATTGATTGTTCCAATAGTTTTTATATATGAACAGAGTCACAAGAAATTTAAAGGCGTTATGAAATTCTGATGGAAAAAATGGTATTGTCGGCCCCCATTACCAGTTGCCTGCATGCATAGAATATCCAATAAGTGGTTGCTAGAATTTAACTCAAGAACATGCAAAGTAATGAAAACGCATGCTTGGATACCAACAGGGAGTCGAACAGAGAAAATGGAACAAAACGTTGCTATTACACTGAACCGGTATTCATAGTTATCTTGAGATGATTTCGGGGCTTTAGTGTCCCCGCGGCCCGGTCCTCGACCAGGCCTCCACCCCCAGGAAGCAGCCCGTGACAGCTGACTAACACCCAGGTACCTATTTTACTGCTAGGTAACAGGACATAGGGTGAAAGAAACTCTGCCCATTGTTTCTCGCCAGCGCCTGGGATCGAACCCGGAACCACAGGATCACAAGTCCAGCGTGCTGTCCGCTCGGCCGACCGGCTCCCACTAATAGGCACACATTAACCGGTTAAAATCAGCGGCATATGTAAGAGTTGACCAACATAAGAACTGCCACCAGACACTTGAACAAGGAATCATTTTCGTGTTCATGATTCTGTATATAAATATATCTCAGATTAATTCTGGAATGTGAGACGCTAATATTAAGTCAATATTCCATTCAGCATACTACACCAACAGCATACACTCATTATACTACACCAACAGCATACACTCATTATACTACACCAACAGCATACACTCATTATACTACACCAACAGCATACACTCATTATACTACACCAACAGCATACACTCATTATACTACACCAACAGCATACACTCATTATACTACACCAACAGCATACACTCATTATACTACACCAACAGCATACACTCATTATACTACACCAACAGCATACACTCATTATACTACACCAACAGCATACACTCATTATACTACACCAACAGCATACACTCATTATACTACACCAACAGCATACACTCATTAGGAACATGAGTGGACTAAAGGCACAATCTTCCCCTCACTGGCAACAACAACACACAGAGGAGACATGATCACTGCATACAAATACTTATACACAATTAATAGAGCAGGCAAAATAATAAATAAATATATATATATATATATATATATACCCCCTAGACTTTCATTCGTTGCCGGTTTCTCTTCTAGGCTTAAAAGACACCTATAACAGGGCTCAGGAGCTAGCAGTCAACTGAGTACGGACATTTATGTGAGTGTATTTAGGTGACTACACATAGAAAAAAATCCAACTAAATATAATAGAAAACGCTTACTTTTGGACAGAAAATGGATCCGCTATTTTTTTGGAGGGGAAACTAGCTTAAATCATATTATCGCGTTATGGTGGTGGTGAACCAGTTAATTGCCAACATGTAACCAATTATCCTATTTATATTATGATAAATCGTAGCACATATTTAATATTCAAAATAGGAGTATTCATAATTACTTTGTAGTTAGGGCAAGACGACCAGAGACGTTTTCCCTATACCTCTGTTCACCTGGCAGTAAATGGAGTTAGGAAACTCAAGTGGGTTGCAGCCTAGGAAACGTCATTCGTAGGCCTAAGGGAGTGGGGGAGCTTATATAAGCCTAAAAGGCTTAATGTCCTCCCCACGAGGAACGAAATACATATTTGGTTGCACCGGATTGGTTCAGTTATTGCTGTCGTTCAGTCACCCCCTAAAACGAAAAACGGTTCATTTTCTGTCATATATTCCCATTTTCTACGTTGATTCTTCGGGGTTGTGTATAATCAATATTGTTTGTTTCATAATGCTTCTGCATTATACATAACATACATACACCATGTCTATTTGTATGCATATAATCAATAATTATTCCTTTTGGCAAGGACAGGAAGCCTGTGTGTATATATATTTACTTTAGGCTTGTATCCTTTAGGCCTTCTCTACCCCCCCCCTCCCCCAAGGTCGACCTACTGCTCCCCCCCCCCTTCCCCAAGATACAATCCCCCCACAATAGGTGTCTAAGTCAAGAGGCCCCTATTTACTGCTAGGTGAACAGGGGTATCAGGTGACAGGAAACATTCCCAACCATTTCCATCCGACCCGGGATCCCTGATTGTGAGACGATTTGGCCACTAATCCACGATGGGAATCACTGGGACGCCGGTTCGAATCCACCGCAATACTCCAAATAATTTGTATTCTTAATATTATTCAAGATAAAAATCCACACTTGTTTAGCGTCTCGTAAGTGCTTTGTCAAGGTCTAAGTGGGTGATTAAGACGAGACTAATTACATCTTAACGTCTAACGAGGCCTCATTAGACGTTGAGAGTGCGAAACACTTGGTGTAAATTCCTTTACATAAATTCCACAAATACACAAGTTGGTCTCGCTTCATGCAGGTCGGAGTTCAATCCCCGACCGTCCACAAGTGCTTGGGCACCATTCCTTTCCCCCCGTCCCATCCCAAATCCTTATCCTGACCCCTTCCCAGTGCTATATAGCCGTAATGGCTTGGCGCTTTCTCCTCATAGTTCCTTCCTTATTACTGCTTCGTGAATCTGGCCCCAGAGGTGTCTAGGTTACCTAGGTGACTCCCACCATCTACCTTGATGTTACTAATTGGGTTACAGGTGGAAATGATATGGTTGTCACCCATCTGAAGTTGTGGTTGACAGGTGTGGGTGATTGTGGTAGTGCTGGTTCATCTCTGGTGCAGGTGTGGGTGATTGTGGTAGTGTTGGTTCATGTCTGGTGCAGGTGTGGGTGATTGTGGTAGTGCTGGTTCATGTCTGGTGCAGGTGTGGGTGATTGTGGTAGTGCTGGTTCATGTCTGGTGCAGGTGTGGGTGATTGTGGTTGTGCTGGTTCATGTTTGGTGCAGGTGTGGGTGATTGTGGTAGTGCTGGTTCATGTCTGGTGCAGGTGTGGGTGATTGTGGTTGTGCTGGTTCATGTTTGGTGCAGGTGTGGGTGATTGTGGTAGTGCTGGTTCATGTCTGGTGCAGGTGTGGGTGATTGTGGTTGTGCTGGTTCATGTTTGGTGCAGGTGTGGGTGATTGTGGTAGTGCTGGTTCATGTCTGGTGCAGGTGTGGGTGATTGTGGTTGTGCTGGTTCATGTTTGGTGCAGGTGTGGGTGATTGTGGTTGTGCTGGTTCATGTTTGGTGCAGGTGTGGGTGATTGTGGTTGTGCTGGTTCATGTTTGGTGCAGGTGTGGGTGATTGTGGTTGTGCTGGTTCATGTTTGGTGCAGGTGTGGGTGATTGTGGTAGTGCTGGTTCATGTTTGGTGCAGGTGTGGGTGATTGTGGTTGTGCTGGTTCATGTTTGGTGCAGGTGTGGGTGATTGTGGTAGTGCTGGTTCATGTCTGGTGCAGGTGTGGGTGATTGTGGTTGTGCTGGTTCATGTTTGGTGCAGGTGTGGGTGATTGTGGTTGTGCTGGTTCATGTTTGGTGCAGGTGTGGGTGATTGTGGTTGTGCTGGTTCATGTTTGGTGCAGGTGTGGGTGATTGTGGTTGTGCTGGTTCATGTTTGGTGCAGGTGTGGGTGATTGTGGTAGTGTTGGTTCATGTTTGGTGCAGGTGTGTGTGATTGTGGTAGTGTTGGTTCATGTTTGGTGCAGGTGTGTGTGATTGTGGTAGTGTTGGTTCATGTTTGGTGCAGGTGTGTGTGATTGTGGTAGTGTTGGTTCATGTTTGGTGCAGGTGTGGGTGATTGTGGTAGTGTTGGTTCATGTTTGGTGCAGGTGTGGGTGGTTGTGGTAGGTGTGTGGTGGTGTTGGTTGACTGTGGTGTTATGCAGTGTGGATTTGTGCAATTAGAGAGAATGGAGAGGTCTATTGTTAATTTCTAACCTTAATTTCCCATACACATTGATAACTACCATTGATAACTGACGACAGTACAATGATCCTGATATTAACGATACACGAGAGATAATAATGACGATATAATGATTTAGCACAATAAATACAATGATTTCTGTAAGCGCTAGTTAATTACAGCTGCCTCAACTGTACCGTGGATGGTGGTACACGAAGCCCACTAAGCCACTGAGGCCTTAACCGCTGCTCGCTTACTTGAACAAATCCACAAGGGCCGTGACGAGGATTCGAACTTACGTTTGAGAGCAGTATCACTCGCTCACCTCTTTGGATGGGTTGGCTGTTAACCGGTTGTCAAAACAGGTTAATTAATCATTTGGCGTGACAAGAACGTTGAAATTGTTACGGTTGTGTATAGGGTACATCTATCTGGTAGACTATCAGAGAACATCTATCTGATAGACCCCAGACAACATCTATTTCGGCATCGATAGGTTAGGTGGGTTGGTTAGGGAAAACAGTCGTATTTTTCACGTAGTGGCGAAGCAAGAGAACGAATTGAAAAAGAAAACGGAGTGTTGTGTACACTTTTAGTAACTTTTAATACATAAAAATGCTTTTCATCTCAATAAATATTAAAATAATGTAATATATTTTATTGTAATTATCAGTTATAATTAATTCTATTAGATATATATATTTGATAGCAGCAGAATTAATTACATAATTTTATTTTTATTATTTTTAAAAAATGATTTATATTGCTTCCAATTTCATTCACTATCAGGAAATTTTATTTGGTTATTTAATTTTTCTTTAGCTTTCTCAAGTTAAATAATTTAAGTTATAACGTAAAATCGCTGGTAATTAAGTCTTATTTACATAGGAAGTCTGGGGGTTCAAGTCTCGAGGGAGTCAGACTTTTTCATTATAGCCAAAGTTGTAATAGTTTATTATCCAGAGTTTATAGTAAATGGTGTCACATAAGTCTGACTCACTGCTGGCTGGTGTTAAGTCTGACTCACAGCTGGCTGGTGTTAAGTCTGACTCACTGCTGGCTGGTGTTAAGTCTGACTCACTGCTGGCTGGTGTTAAGTCTGACTCACTGCTGGCTGGTGTTAAGTCTGACTCACTGCTGGCTGGTGTTAAGTCTGACTCACTGCTGGCTGGTGTTAAGTCTGACTCACTGCTGGCTGGTGTTAAGTCTGACTCACTGCTGGCTGGTGTTAAGTCTGACTCACAGCTGGCTGGTGTAAGTCTGACTCACTGCTGGCTGGTGTTAAGTCTGACTCACAGCTGGCTGGTGTTAAGTCTGACTCACAGCTGACTGGTGTAAGTCTGACTCTACCGTCTCAGGTCAGTGACGAACCTATCACCAAGTCCTATAATTTACTTATAAGATGTTTACACACATTCTTCCCCTGTCATAGGGAGAGAATGTGTAAACATATTCTCTCATTTTCACTTGAAAATGCGTGAAAACATATTTTTACTCATTTACAAATGCAATTAGCAAACATAATATGTAAATAAACATATTTACATATCTTTTCTTCCTGAGAGAGAGACGGAGAGAGAGAGAAGAGAGAGAGAGAGAGAGAGAGAGAGAGAGAGAGAGAGAGAAAGAGAGAGAGAGAGAGAGAGAGAGAGAGAGAGAGAGAGAGAGAGAGAGAGAGAGAGAGAGAGAGAGAGAGAGAGAGAGAGAGGGAGAGAGAGAGAGAGAGAGAGAGAGAGAGAGAGAGAGAGAGAGAGAGAGAGAGAGAGAGAGAGAGAGAGAGAGAGAGAGAGAGAGAGAGGGAGGGAGAGAGAGAGAGAGAGAGAGAGAGAGAGAGAGAGAGAGAGAGAGAGAGAGAGAGAGAGAGAGAGAGAGAGAGAGAGAGAGAGAGAGAGAGAGAGAGGGAGAGAGAGAGAGGGAGAGAGAGAGAGAGAGAGAGAGAGAGAGAGAGAGAGAGAGAGAGAGAGAGAGAGAGAGAGAGAGAGAGAGAGAGAGAGAGAGAGAGAGAGAGAGAGAGAGAGAGAGAGAGAGAGAGAGAGAGAGAGAGAGAGAGAGAGAGAGAGAGATATTAGACATCTGTGACAAATGATGATAAAACAAGGAAGATACAAATGAACAAACAAAACTCTATTTTAACGCAATCACAGCTTGTTCCTGGCACTAACAACCCCCTTGTTCCTGGCACTAACAACCCCCTTGTTCCTGGCACTAACAACCCCCTTGTTCCTGGCACTAACAACCCCCTTGTTCCTAGCACTAACAACCCCCTTGTTCCTGGCACTAACAACCCCCTTGTTCCTGGCACTAACAACCCCCTTGTTCCTAGCACTAACAACCCCCTTGTTCCTGGCACTAACAACCCCCTTGTTCCTGGCACTAACAACCCCCTTGTTCCTGGCACTAACAACCCCCTTGTTCCTAGCACTAACAACCCCCTTGTTCCTGGCACTAACAACCCCCTTGTTCCAAGCACTAACAACCCCCTTGTTCCTGGCACTAACAACCCCCTTGTTCCTGGCACTAACAACCCCCTTGTTCCTGGCACTAACAACCACTTGTTCCTAGCACTAACAACCCCCTTGTTCCTGGCACTAACAACCCCCTTGTTCCTGGCACTAACAACTCCTTGTTCCTGGCACTAACAACCCCCTTGTTCCTGGCACTAACAACCACTTGTTCCTAGCACTAACAACCCCCTTGTTCCTGGCACTAACAACCCCCTTGTTCCTAGCACTAACAACCCCTTGTTCCTAGCACTAACAACCCCCTTGTTCCTAGCACTAACAACCCCCTTGTTCCTGGCACTAACAACCCCCTTGTTCCTAGCACTAACAACCCCTTGTTCCTAGCACTAACAACCACTTGTTCCTGGCACTAACAACCACTTGTTCCTGGCACTAACAACCCCTTGTTCCTAGCACTAACAACCCCTTGTTCCTAGCACTAACAACCCCTTGTTCCTAGCACTAACAACCACTTGTCCCTAGCACTAACAACCACTTGTCCCTAGCACTAACAACCACTTGTCCCTAGCACTAACAACCACTTGTTCCTAGCACTAACAACCCCCTTGTTCCTAGCACTAACAACCCCTTGTTCCTAGCACTAACAACCACTTGTTCCTGGCACTAACAACCACTTGTTCCTAGCACTAACAACCACTTGTTCCTAGCACTAACAACCACTTGTTCCTAGCACTAACAACCCCTTGTTCCTAGCACTAACAACCACGTGTTCCTAGCACTAACAACCACTTGTCCCCAGCACTAACAACCCCTTGTTCCTAGCACTAACAACCCCTTGTTCCTAGCACTAACAACCACTTGTCCCTAGCACTAACAACCACTTGTCCCTAGCACTAACAACCCCCTTGTTCCTAGCACTAACAACCCCCTTGTTCCTAGCACTAACAACCCCTTGTCCCTAGCACTAACAACCCCTTGTTCCTGGCACTAACAACCACTTGTTCCTGGCACTAACAACCCCTTGTCCCTGGACCACACCACTTAACAACCCACGAGTGAAAGAGGGCACTTCAAACTCCACAAATTCTCAATTAATTTCCACTCCATTTTCAAATTCAATCAACAAATATAATAATCAAAGATATATAAAAAGGGACATATTTTTAATTTTGGGCTGATTAAACGAGCCTCCCGAGGCTTTTGATCCCTCGTAAAGGCTGTTTTGTATCCCCTTTTTTTGTAAATTAACTTGACTATTTGAGATATAAATTACTGTTCCGAGCAAATGAAATATGTGAAATGTACTTTATATATTTCACGGAGGTTTAAAATGCTGTTAGCGCGATTTTATTGTGTCTTTAAGCAGGGTCAAAGGTCAAGACAGGGGTCAAAGGTCAAGACAGGGGTCAAAGGTCAAGACAGGGGTCAAAGATCAAGACAGGGGTCAAAGGTCAAGACTGGATCAAAGGTTAAGACAGGGGGTCAAAGGTCAAGACAGGGGTCAAAGGTCAAAACAGGGTCAAAGGTCAAGGCAAGGTGATAAGAGAGATGGGAAGATTGATATTGACATAAATGAAGATCAATGTAATACAGATGGTTGACCTAGCCCGTTATATCTGGTCGGGTATATCTGGTCGACTGGGTCTGTCTCTATCTTTATATCTCTGTGTGTCTCTCTTTCTCTCTCACTAAAGGGAGGGAGGGATCTGTAACATGTTCAAGACGTGTGGTGCCGAGGGAGGGAACGATGATGGAATTAGATGCTGCAGCTAAATGGCGCCCATCAGCATTGGCTGGCCCAGTCGCACCTAACTCTTCAAGATGAGCATTAAAATCCCCAGCAATAATTACATTTTCCTGCGTGGTCAAGGCAAGCACTGCCTCTGCTTCTAGTTTACGTGTAGGGGGCTTGTAGACGTTGTATATGAGGAGCTCAATATTAGCCATATTCACTGTTACTGCTAATACCTCTACTCCATCCCCAACCCGTTCTCGCACTTGCTTATAGTCAATATTGGCTTATTTAATAAGTGCATATGTGACATAGTAATTGATTGTGAATATTTTAGTTTACCTTGAAAAGCTTCATAGAAAACACCGACCTTACCTAACCTTCTTACTATGTTAAGATAGGCATCTTATTGCTTCGTAATTACAATTATTACTTAACCTATACCGTTGATAAGTTAAGTAATAATTATAAATAAGATGCTTATCTTAACATACTAAGAAGGTTAGTTAAGGTCGGTGTTTTCTATGAAGCTTTTCAATGTAAACTAAATTATTCACAATCAATTAGTATGACACATATGCACTTATTCAA
Organism: Procambarus clarkii; assembly: GCF_040958095.1. Taxonomy (NCBI): domain Eukaryota; kingdom Metazoa; phylum Arthropoda; class Malacostraca; order Decapoda; family Cambaridae; genus Procambarus; species Procambarus clarkii. The sequence continues at coordinate 14,602,017 of NC_091239.1, read as the reverse complement.
TAAGCCAATATTGACTGTAAGCAAGTGCGAGAACGGGTTGCCATCCCCACATGAAACTGGGTCTAAGTTCTTACTGTGTATGGTATTTCTGACTAGGATCATTAATCCTCTTCTGCATCTATTTGAAGGATCCAGTTTTTTTTCCAGGTCCCTAAGTTTTCCTTACAGGACTGTTACTGTCTCCTAAGTAATTTGTAGTTTCTTGATCTGGTTGTGTTATAATTTCTCCTCTAAGATTAACTGTTACTACTCCATATGCTGCAGGAAAGTTGTCTATCTGCGTTATCTTGTACTTTGGAAGATGTGCAAAGTAGGCTGGTGTGTGTGTGTGTGTGTGTGTGTGTGTGTGTGTGTGTGTGTGTGTGTGTGTGTGTGTGTGTACTCACCTAGTTGTACTCACCTAGTTGTGTTTGCGGGGGTTGAGCTCTGGCTCTTTGGTCCCGCCTCTCAACCGTCAATCAACAGGTGTACAGATTCCTGAGCCTATTGGGCTCTGTCATATCTACACTTGAAACTGTGTATGGAGTCAGCCTCTACCACATCACTGCCTAATGCATTCCATTTGTGTGTGTGTGTGTGTGTGTGTGTGTGTGTGTGTGTGTGTGTGTGTGTATGTGTGTGTGTGTGTGTGTGTGTGTGTATGTGTGTGAGTGTGTGTGTGTGTGTGTGTGTGAGTGTGTGTGTGTGTGTGTGTGTGTGTGAGTGTGTGTGTGTGTGTGTGTGTGTGTGTGTGTGTGTACTCACCTAATTGTACTCACCTAATTGTGCTTGCGGGGGTTGAGCTCTGGCTCTTTGGTCCCGCCTCTCAACCGTCAATCAACTGGTGTACAGATTCCTGAGCCTATTGGGCTCTATCATATCTACATTTGAAACTGTGTATGGAGTCAGCCTCCACCACATCACTTCCTAATGCATTCCATTTGCTAACTACTCTGACACTGAAAAAGTTCTTTCTAACGTCTCTGTGGCTCATTTGGGTACTCAGCTTCCACCTGTGTCCCCTTGTTCGCGTCCCACCAGTGTTGAAAAGTTCGTCCTTGTTTACCCGGTCGATTCCCCTGAGGATTTTGTAGGTTGTGATCATGTCCCCCCTTACTCTTCTGTCTTCCAGTGTCGTGAGGTGCATTTCCCGCAGCCTTTCCTCATAACTCATGCCTCTTAGTTCTGGGACTAGTCTAGTAGCATACCTTTGGACTTTTTCCAGCTTCGTCTTGTGCTTGACAAGGTACGGGCTCCATGCTGGGGCCGCATACTCCAGGATTGGTCTTACATATGTGGTGTACAAGATTCTGAATGATTCCTTACACAGGTTCCTGAACGCCGTTCTGATGTTAGCCAGCCTCGCATATGCCGCAGACGTTATTCTCTTTATGTGGGCTTCAGGAGACAGGTTTGGTGTGATATCAACTCCTAGATCTTTCTCTCTGTCTGTTTCATTAAGTACTTCATCTCCTATTCTGTATCCTGTGCCTGGCCTCCTGTTTCCACTGCCTAGTTTCATTACTTTGCATTTACTCGGGTTGAACTTCAACAGCCATTTGTTGGACCATTCACTCAGTCTATCCAGGTCATCTTGTAGCCTCCTACTGTCATCCTCTGTTTCAATCCTCCTCATAATTTTTGCATCGTCGGCAAACATTGAGAGGAACGAATCTATACCCTCTGGGAGATCATTTACATATACCAGAAACAGTATAGGTCCAAGGACTGACCCCTGCGGGACTCCACTTGTGACGTCTCGCCAATCTGAGACCTCACCCCTCACACAGACTCGTTGTCTCCTGTTGCTTAGGTATTCCTCTATCCACCGGAGTACCTTCCCTCTCACTCCAGCCTGCATCTCCAACTTTCGCACTAGCCTCTTGTGTGGCACTGTATCAAAGGCTTTCTGACAATCCAAAAATATGCAGTCTGCCCACCCTTCTCTTTCTTGCCTTATTTTTGTTGCCTGGTCGTAGAATTCAAGTAACCCTGTGAGGCAGGACCTGCCATCCCTGAACCCATGTTGATGCTGTGTTACAAAGTTCCTTCGCTCCAGATGCTCCACTAGTTTTTTTCGCACAATCTTCTCCATCAGCTTGCATGGTATGCAGGTTAGGGACACTGGCCTGTAGTTCAGTGCCTCCTGTCTATCCCCTTTCTTGTATATCGGGACTACGTTAGCTGCTTTCCAAGTATCTGGCAGTTCCCCTGTTGCCAGTGATTTGTTATACACTATGGAGAGTGGTAGGCTCAGTTCTCTTGCTCCTTCCTTTAGAACCCAAGGGGAGATTCCATCTGGGCCTATAGCCTTCGTCACGTCCAACTCTAGTAAACACTTCCTTACTTCCCCACTGGTAATCTCAAACTCTTCCAGTGGTTCCTGGTTAGCTATTCCCTCACTTACCTCTGGAATTTCTCCTTGTTCTAAGGTGAAGACCTCCTGGAATTTCTTATTCAATTCCTCACACACTTCCTTGTCATTTGTAGTGAATCCTTCCGCCCCTATCCTTAATCTCATAACCTGTTCCTTTACTGTTGTTTTTCTCCTAATGTGGCTATGCAACAATTTAGGCTGAGTCTTTGCCTTGCTTGCGATGTCATTTTCGTATTGTCTTTCTGCCTCTCTTCTCATCCTGACATATTCATTCCTGGCATTCTGGTATCTTTCTCTGCTCTCCAGTGTCCTGTTATTCCTATAGTTTCTCCATGCCCTTTTACTTTGCTGCTTAGCTAGCCTACATCTTTGATTAAACCATGGGTTTCTCATCTTCATTTCTCTGTTTTCCTTTTGGACTGGGACA